>NC_090877.1:9079218-9091718 GCF_036669935.1 Montipora foliosa | reverse complement strand
GGAAATCTCACGTATCGATTAAAAGTCATCGCAACGCAAGGTGACGGCCCCGCGGGAATTGCAGCTTACCAGTTCAATATGAATGCTCCGCCCGTTGATGGGAGTTGCACCGTCAAACCACTTAGAGGGAGAGCACTGAACAAAAGTTTTGACTTTCAATGCAGTGATTGGCAGGTAAGGTCTGGATCAAGTAATTGTCGTTTTAGAAGGAATATATGGTGTTTCAAACATTGCTTTTGTCATGTGCCAACAATTGAAACAAAACAACCCGATCAGGCTCTAGTTGGCGCGTTAACAACAGCTGATAACAACGGCATTTTCGCTACTAGTTGTTACATTTGAAGGGGCTGTGTCACGCAACTCCACCGAATTGACTTTGTGTAGTTTTACCATTCACCTGTCTCTACTCGCGCAATGCGACTTAACGTAAACCGAGAATTACTTTTAAAAAACACAACTGAAAGCTTGTGACACAAAAATGTCTGTAAAGCGTGCGTAATTTAAGTTACAAATACAAACTACAGGGATAAACTTCGAAAAACTGTTAGGCTGAACATTTCTACACTCCAATTGCAATCTATTTTAATCTTCTTCGGTATTTTCCATCTCTGCGTCCTTTTGTATTTGCTGTTTTATTCAGAGCTTACGCCAATGTTTTAAGTAGTTATGTTAAAGTTTCGCTTGATTTGGTTGCTAGCACCCATTTGCGGAATTTTAACCAGAGTTGGTGCAGTAGTAAGAAAAGCTCTGGCCTCCAACCAATGCAGCCCGGGTTCGGTACCACAACCGTGAATTCTCACGATTTTATTTTATGAACACTAATAATGCGCAGTCTTCGATTCGAAGCTGTTGTTCAATCAGCAGTGAACAAATGCACAAGTTCCTCTTTGATTTCTTTCTTTAGGATCGGAACAAACCGCTTACATACCAATTTTCCTACAAAACGGGTGGCGGTTTGTACACAGTTGTGTCCTTCGGACATGTAGCTCAAGCCAGAACAGTGCTTCCCCAAGGTCGCAAAGATGAAGACTTTGTTATCGAATTTGACATCACAATAAAGGACAATTTGTCTGCAGAAACTACAGTCACACTGCGAGTAATCGTAAGTGGCAGACCTTTTTCACACATTTATTTTCTTGTTACACAAATTGCGGAAAAGTCCGGCATATGCGGCAAGCCCAATTACAAGCATGTTCATTAATATTTTGACTGTTAGAGTGCTTCTTACTGTGATTGCTTAACACTTGACTGGCAAAATTTTGAGCTTTGATTTTATATGTAAAGGTTGTTAACTTCGAGCGTAAATTTTGGACTTCACGGCCCGCCATTACTGACCGATTGGACGTCATTGACTCACTAGAATTTCAGCGTGTTCAGGCTTAAAACTTGGGTCACTTACCGTTTAGTTAAAGTATTTTTGAAATCTAAAGAAAAATAAATTGATTTTTTTGGTCATAGTAGCACTTTTAAGATCCGTTTCTGATTTCAGCAATGCCAAACGTGGAACAGCGTACCACATATGTTTTCCTGAAGCAGAGTTTTGCTTCTTATGCAGCTCATCCACCAGTGACGTTAATTGCAAAAAATGTTTTTCAGTGCGTCATACAGCATGTGTGTATCCTTGCGACACTCAGCTCATACGCAGTCTAATTCCGTTCCCTAGTTCTTCAAGCTTCATCCGTCAAACTGCCATGTATGTTAGTAATGAACTCACCTGTTGCTCGTCTTTTGTGTTTTTGTTAGGTTGAGCCCCCGCCTGCAGGAGAGGATCTCAGCGGTCTTGCTGTGGGTAACAACAGTAAGCTTAATCAGTTTGTGCAACTGGGTGACGTGAAGAAGGCCACTCAGCTCGCAAACGCCGTCCTGCAAACTGTGCAACAGTCGGAAAGAATTCCAACTGAAGACAAGATTGAAGTACGTGAACAAAGTCAACAGTAAAACATTTATTAAAGCAAGAATCTACTATCTATTAAAAATTCGGATTGTTGTTTGGAATAATATTCCGGCGGTTTTGATTGGTTTAACGAGACTGCATTATAGTCAACAACACCATGCCCAACACAATGCGTATCATGAATCGTCTTGTAGTGTTTTGGAAACAAAAAAAAGATTAAAAGAAAGAGAAAAAAATTGAGGACGTTGGCCAAGATTTGCTGATTTCCCCCAAAAGTCTTTCAGGGGAGGGCGACAACGTTGGCATTTTGAATTTCAAGTTTTTGTGATTAGACCGTGCGCTGCCTATGCGGCCTATGCTACCTAAAACGCGGCAACTGACTTCTAAACATCCCAATTCCAGAAAAGGTCATCTTCCCAATTCGATGTAATCCTTTTTTTCTCATATTGGAAATAAATTTAGCGAAGTTTCTCGGGCATTATCCTACTTGCATTGGTAAAATACGACATGATAAAAGCTAATCAAGAGAATATGAGATCGGAGAGCGAATCCCTGTGTCTTATCAAACACGCAGTCTCTTTTATGTATTGTAACTTATCAAGTGACAGATAGAACACATCCTTTGCGATCTCATTTTCTTATTTGTTTTTTTGCAGATTAAGTCTTCTATTGTA
This sequence comes from Montipora foliosa, assembly GCF_036669935.1. Classification (NCBI taxonomy): domain Eukaryota; kingdom Metazoa; phylum Cnidaria; class Anthozoa; order Scleractinia; family Acroporidae; genus Montipora; species Montipora foliosa. The sequence continues at coordinate 9,089,150 of NC_090877.1, read as the reverse complement.
AAAGAGGTGTCTACTGTGGAAGTGGGTAATTTGCAGTCATTGACTCAAATCACATCTGTGATAAGCCGAGCAACCCTGGAACCCGAGCAAGTCACAGTAGAAACACAGGTAGGCACGTGATAGCCATGTTATAAACACGTGCTATCTACTTTATCATAGATCGTTTATTTTTGGACAAAATAAAATCCCGTTTGAAATTTGGAAAGGAAAAAATGCATTATGGGGGGGATACTGTTTTAACCTTCTTGTCAGTGCCTTCATCCACCGGTGGAGAGTTTCCGAATTTCATAGAACTTAGAACACAGTGCGACTAACGGATGCCATTACCTTCGCTTCTACGGTTGCAAAATATTTTCATGAAGTCTGTAATTGCTTTCTTCGGAGAACACGCAAATAAAAACAAGCTCAGGAGCTTTCGCTGCTATCAGCATGATGGTGTTAATTGGTGAAACACGGCTTCTTATTTTCGCTTTTTGCCTCCTGGTTCTTCAAAAGGTGATTGAAGACCGCTGGAAGACCATATCTGACATCCCTGTTTTTTATTTACTTTTTGGCTCGTGATCCGAACGGATAACGTGGTAAAAAGGGACAAAGAACTGGGAAACAAAGACAAAATATCTTAGGGAACATAAACCATTTTATGGATCAAGAAGCTGACAACAAGTTTGGAAGCAATTTAGGGTACAAGGGAACACAAGCAAATTTAAGAGAACAAGGACCCCAAATTTCACCCCCCCCCCCCCCCCCTCCTCTCTGAGGACCTCCTCATTGCTGATTTTTAAAAAAAGCGTGATTGTACTCTGTAGATTTGCACCGCAAATAAGAACGAGTTTTGTTGCTAATAAAATATATTTATAATTTTCAAATTCTTCCTGTCCTTATTGATCACCCGCAATGAACTAAGCTAAAAACTAAATTAAATCTTAGGATCTTGCTTTGAAAACTCTGTCATCCTTGACATCCTTGTTACGAGACAAGACCAAAGAGGATTATGCCGCTGAATCAAGTCTGGTTGAACAAGGAGGAGAGAACCTGGTGCTGAGCCTTGGCAATGTCCTCAATTCTGCTGCACAAAAAGCCAGCGTGATTGGAAAGACAAACTTGTCATCTGTCGTACGAACAAAGGTAAATGAGCAATCGATGCTAGGTCAACAAGGGCAATTCACGATTTAAAGAACTAAAAGCGAGGAAAATGCATTCATTCTCGCTGCGCGGTCGTCCGATTTTGTTATCACTCGTATGATAACAGACCGAATTGGAATCCACTCAGTCCTATTACCATTACAAATTTGCTAATCATAGCGAGCGCACAATCTGAGAGACACCGTTCATAAAATATGTTACCCGGACCGTCGACATCAATTGCATCGTTAAAGTCTGAAATCTTTGCTCTTAATATCGGGTGATGTATCAGCTCTCTCATTGGCTCGCTACCCCTGCCAAACACAGAAGACTAAACAATTGAAACACTGACTTAGACGCTGCTCGCAATACCAAACAATAGTAGGTTACGAGAGCTGCTACACTACTGTTAGTATCTGTTGTCTTTCAGAGCCAGAATGTAACTAAAGATATCGAAAGGCTTTTAGATGACGTAGGAACGACTCTTTTGTCCAGAATGGTTGTTGACCAGGAACCTCATCGGGTGAAAACCAGCTCATTGGGCATGATGCTTAACAGAAACAGTCCGGGCTCACTACAGAAGACCAGAGAGTTCATCCAAGAAGGTGTAGGATTTAGGCTTCCGTTTACAGCCATCACTGATGTCAAAGCCAAAAACACTAAATTTGTGGACTCTGTGGTAAGCTCCTTGTATAGCAATCTCTTTCTGGATTTAAAAAAAAGTACTGAATTCTTGCATATCAGTCAACTTGTCTTGGTGTATACAACCGGGCCGACTTGCGTCGCTAGTTTATGACTCACGCGTACAGTATTCTGCTTGGCGTTGGGAAGGAAAAGGTAGGAATCTGGACCTACCAGAAGAAGGGACGGGAAACACGTTGCCTACGCGCATGTTGATGAATTGGTGCGCTGGAGGGAGGTTGTCACCATAAAAATGTCCTTGAGTGTTAACCTGCAATTCCTTATGTTATCTGCTTCTTTCCACTCATAGGTCTCTGTTTGAGCCTAGATTATTTATCAAATACAGTTAAGCAAGGCAGCCTGAAGCACCTAAATACCTTTATTTAACCCGGAATAATTGCCCCAACAAGTTGTGAATCCTCTCTCTCCAACTTGTATTGAAAGCTCACTTTCAAAATATAACGTCAAGTTTTTCGCTAGATTGCTAAGCCGCTTGGACATTATTTTGTCACAAACAAAATTTTGCCTGATCAAACCTCTCGTGTGAGCACCAAATAATACACGAAATCGATTCATAAAAGCCAAGTGAAAATATGTTATTTTGCCAATAGGTGACAACGAGCGCTTTCAATCCATTTACTTCGGACCCTACTTCAGCTTTGGTCAAATCTCATGTTTTGAGGCTAGTCCTTAAAGATGATAATGGCAACATTTTAAAGGTCGAAAACAGCAAAGAAGATGTCGAGCTGAATATTAGACTAAACCCGATACAAGAGCCAAATGAACCGAAAGAACCATTCTTTGCTAAACCTAGCGAGAAAGGAAAGATGAACTACCATAAGATTGATTTGCCCTACGCTGATGGCAATGCTGTAAGACTCAGGGTGAGTAATGATTTTTTGTGTGGCCGAGAAATCACTTTAAAAACGAATTAGAGAACTGGTTTTGAATTCTTTCAGTTTCATGGTTCATCATTGCTAATTTCCTGGATCTGTGGACATTTCTGGAGTTATCCTCAGCAAGGATAAGATGTTTCTGTGCGTTTTTCTTTCATTGATATTTATTTGCAACCAATGTATCATAAAATAAGAACCACTCGCCTCAACATAGTCAGTCAACTATGTTTTGACAAATTTGACTTTGCTTTTTAGATACAGCCCACAGGATCTGTTGTGTTCGATGTATTCGTGAGTTATGATCAGCGGCCAACCGTCACAAAATACGACGCGAAAAGAAAACTCCCGGATGAAGCGTGCCGCTTAATTTCTCAGGAACACTGCAACGACACAGCATACGACTTCCTCCTGGTTGATACGGTGCTAAGAAAACCGGGATCTTACTTTATTGGGATTCTGTATGAACAGAGTCAGCAAAAACCCGGAAGACGCAAACGACGGTCTTGCTTCGGGAAGGGCCGGCAAAAGAGGTCGTGTGTAGAATTTAAGGACCCTCCACAACCAGAAAACATCACGGTGATACCGGTTTACAACCCTAAAACAGACGCTAATTATTCGATGAATGTCAAACAGGAGCAATGTTTGTTTTGGGACAGCGTAAAGGAACAGTGGTTGTCTCGTGGCTGCAAGGTAAGCTCCCCTCGTTCTAATAATGGATGGATTGGATTGGATTGGATTTAGATTTATATTCTCCACATAGCATATGCAGTCTCCTGGCGGTTTACAATTCTCTCTCTGGGATGAGATCTGACGTCAGCCTTAAAAGGAGCCCCTGGTCCATATTTGATCTCACCCACCCAACCCACGCATAAAGTTAGAGTATGAAAGACCACAACACCGGGGGGCTCCCCCTGGAGTCTCCCCCGAATGTCCTCCTCGAATGTCTGGCTGAGGGAGATTTTCAGACACAGGAAAAAGCAAGAGTCGTGAGGAAAAATAGGACTGCCCTGCTAGCCGAAAACCGTCTCTGAGTACAACAATGCTCGCTGGTAACATTGGCTGTTTTTTGGTTTTCTTTCTTTTCTCTTGCCTACACAAGCATTATACCACAAGACACCGGAAACTGTTCCATTCTCTAGTGCTTATGCAGGCCTCATTACATCGTAAAATTAAACCGCGATCACGCAAGCTCGCCAGCCGCCAATTTACACGAAAGGGTTAATCAGACCTTATGCAGACAAGCTCAGCCGAGGTGCATTATCGCGGTGCCGGTCTTGTTTGCATTTGTGCAATGTTGCATGCCCTCTCTAACAATGCTACTTTAAGTAGCACTAACCTAAAAAGTGGTTCTCTTTTAAGGTCGGATTGAATTCCACTTCAACCTCTCTGCAATGCCTGTGTAACCACCTGACCTCATTTGGCGGAGGAGTCCTGGTTATGCCCAATAAGCTTGATTTCGATGTGGTCTTTACGGAACTAACGCGGATTCATGAGACAGGAAATGTTGCTGTTCTCTGCACGATTATTGCTGCACTGTTGGTGTATTTCCTGGTTTGTATATTTGCAAGAAAAGCTGATAAAAAAGATCGGGCCCAGGTGAGAATAAGTTTGGCTTTGTTTCGAATTGTAGGGAGCGTTATCACTCACGTGACCAACAGCCATATTGGATTACTGAAACAAAAGAAAGTATTTGCATACAGTTAGAGTTCAATTCCTTGAGAATTAGTTTTGCACACCATCATGGTCGCCATTTCTTTGTTTTGGACCACCAACATGACCGCCGTGACGTCATGTGAAAACGCTTTATGTATTTTGTTGAGGAGTTTTGTCAATTGTCAAGCCCTCCATACTTTCTACACGTCCTCCCGAGAGCTACGATGAATACACATTACAACAGTCCTACCTGAAATATGCTACGACAACAAAAGACTACATGCCCAGGGGGCAAACATGCGTCACATACCTTTTGGAGAATATTTACATTCTATGTCACTTACAGTTTAGACTACATTACAGTAAAGTATTTTTTTTTATTTCGTGTATACAGAATGGCCTCCCCGTGCACCTGAACTCTTCAATTGAAGAAGGCTTTCAGTACGAACTAACCATTGTTACTGGAGTTTGGAAGAATTCTGGGACGGATGCTAACGTTGCCATGGTCATTCATGGAAGCGAGGCAGACAGCCAATGCATATTATTAAACAGGAACATGATCGAGTCAAGAAGAGTCCTGGCACGAGGGAACGAAGACCTCTTCGTGATTCATTTGCCAGTTTCTTTGGGTGAAATTCAATTTGTTCATATTTGGCACGATAACTCAGGAAAACACCCCTCTTGGTTTTTCAGCCACATGTTAATAAAAGATGTCCAAACGGGAAGAACTTTGACCTTCCACGGCAACACGTGGTTTGCCTTGGAAAAAGGAGATGGCAAAATCGACAGACTTTTAACTCCGATCTCCCTTGAGGAGGAGAAGTCTTTCAAGTATTCGTTAAACTCGCGAAGCTCTTCGAGTTTCACCGAAGGCCACATGTGGTTGTCTGTAGTTACCAAGCCCCCGAAGAGTAAATTCACGCGCGTTCAAAGGACCACTTGCTGTTTGTGCTTGCTGATGTCCGCCATGTTGGTCAATGCGTTGTTTTATCGGACTGACGACGTAGCTGACCCTACAATACAGATTGGTCCTTTAAAGTTCAGCTGGAGACAGGTTGTGGTAGGATTGGAGAGCGCATTGATAGTAACTCCGGTGAACTTGTTGATAGTGGCCATTTTCAAAAACAGCGCTGAAAATCGTTCTAATAAAATAACACCATCCGCTCTGAAGAACAAATCTGCATCGGTTCATAGCAGGATTCAGGCTTTTTCATCTTGGGGTGAAGCAAAGGAAAGAGAGCGAGAAAAAGAGGAAACCGAAAGTAATTTGTCCGATCATGCAACGCTTTCAGGAAGAACATTACAAAGAATCAGAGCCTTACCTAAACAAGACTTTCTCTTTCCTTATTATTTTATATACATCGCTTGGTTTCTTAGTTTTGTCACTGTAATTTCATCTGCGACATTTACGTTTTTCTTCAGCTTACAATGGGGTAAGGATATTTCCAACGAATGGCTTTCGTCAATGCTCGTATCGTTTACGGAAGACTTGTTTGTTATACAGCCAATTAAAATAGTCATCATTGTACTTATAACTGCATATTTCTTTGGTTCTAAATCTGATGTGAAAGAAAGAGATGATCAAGTCCAATCTGAGCATGCGTCATCTACTAATGCGACGACGGATTCGGCTTTACCAAGCATCGAAATAAAGACTCTTCCTGAAGTCGAGATTGACTTAGCGAGGGAGTACCGATTAAAGGAGGCAAAAATGTTTTCGTTTGGCAGAGAATTGTTCCTTTATATGCTGTTTTTAACCTTATTGACGGTTGTGTGCTATGGCAACCGAAGCTATCATGGATATTTAATCACAAGGAACCTCGAGGATACATTCAATAAATTTCCTCGGGTGAGTAGGTATTAACGTAAACGAAAACACTTATGGGCAACTGATACCTTTCAGTTGCAATCCAGCTGAGCCAAAGGCCGCTGAACATACTCTACCACTTCAAAGGCGCTGTTACACTGAGCAGTTTTTCGTGCTTACAACTAATACTTGTATCGCAACTCCGTTAAGAGACAAGGGGTGCTTACCATTTAGCCAAATAATCCGGAAATTTCGGTTTGAGGTCAAATGGAAAGGCAATTTTCCCGAAAATCTTTTCGGAAATTGTGGACAACCTCCAGAGGTAGTCCTGTTTTTCCGTTCGGAATGGAATTCGCGAAATGCCCTTACCATTTGCGAGAACGTTCCGTTTCCAGGCCCTTTCTCACAAGATCGAGTAAACTATGCGGGATGGAATGCTGTGTAGTAAATGGTAAGCGCCATTCTCATCCGGTTGGTCATGAAATTCGGAAAATCGCTTACCTTTATGCAACGATCATCCTATCCGGATTATTTGGCTAAATGGTAAGCACCCAAGTTGTTCGAGATATGTGAGTGTAACACTTTGGAAAAGCCGAAGTCGGTCCGGGACAAGTTGAAAAAACCGTCACAGAACGTAGATTCGAGGTTATTTTGTTATGTAATAAATTCCTGATCTCGCTCACTACAAGGTTTCCTTATCTTCCGCCGAGGCCCTGACATAAATTTCACACTCGGCCGCGATCGTAAGAGCATGCCTGGAAACAATAATTCTTGATTTTGTTGTGTAGGCTAAAGATCCCCGATTTTATTGGAAATGGCTTAAAGGTCAGTTTGTGGACGGAATTTACGCTAACGAGTGGTACAACGGCAAGAAAGCCACCAAACAAGAGTACATCAATAACAAGAACTCCATTCTGCTGGGAATGCCCCGACTCAGACAACTAAGGGTTAAGAAAGGTAGGAAATTTTCTCGCAGTTTGTTAATTTTTTTGACCCACCCTCACTTTAAAGGGGCTAGGTGACGCTATTTTAGGTAATTTTGTTTAATTTTGTTAATTATGAGCTCTAAACGTAAATTGGCAGAGCAAGAGTCTTTCATTTGCAAAATCACAGCCACATAACAACTGAGAATAATTTTCCAGCTTTGTAAGTGACATTTTGATGTAGACTGATATAAATTTGAAAAAAGGTAGGCCGACGTTTTTCAAATTTACCCAAATTCAATCCATTTCAATCCTCTCCAGTTTTGTCCATTTATGTCCCTTCTTGGCTTCCCTGTGTTTTGTGTTTTGTTCCATGCGATGCAATTTCAGGGGATTTCGTCGCTTTTAAACATCCAAGTTATTTACAGCCAGAAAAGTAAATGCAAGCAACATTAAGATAAATTTTCTGTCCAAATTTTTGTTTATTTTGTCCTAACTTCATCGTCTGAGTGCTCATAAATAGTGTAAAGAACCCATATGATAAAATGCTTATTGACTGAGTTAAGGCCGGGCCGGACAGGAAATTATTTGGCCCTCGGTTATGGTGCACTGACCTCGCTGCGCATGGTCCGTATGCCATGACCCCGGGCCAAATATTTTCCTGTCCGGCCCGACCTAAACTCAGTCAGTAAGATTTAATAGACTTGCAAAACTCTTTCTCTCTGTTTTAGATTCGTGCACTGTTCCAGAGTTGGCCCGAGATTCAGTTAAACATTGCAACGATTACTATAGTTTAGGTGAGGAAGACAAAACCCGGTATCACTTACCAGGATGGAAGCCTTTCGAAGGCTCCAAAGATTGGGCCAACTTCTCTGGCCTCTGCCCAGCCCCATGGAATTATGTGCTTCAGGATCAACTGCACAATTCACCAAGTTGGGGATTCTTTGACGTTTACAGTGGAGGAGGCTTTGTTGCTGATCTAGGATACAATAGATCCACAGCTGCCAAGGTGATTGATAATTTGCATGAATACAGTTGGATAGATCGACAAACTCGAGCTGTTGTGCTGGAATTCGTTATCTACAATCCAAATACGGGCTATTTAAGCATCTCTACTTTCTACTACGAAATTCTACCATTTGGTTATGGTCATCCCTTTGTCATTATCGACACGTTTCCACTGACGAGCACGCAAACTGGATTTTACCAATTTTACTTGATTTGTCAGCTTTTGTTCATCATATTGGCTCTTTTGTTTGTAATTCGTGAGGTGTACAACATCTACAAAATGAGATGCAGCTATTTTAGAGACGCCTGGAATTGGGTGGAACTCCTACAGATATTGTTTTCATTTTTGGTTGTGGTGTTCTTCGTTATCAAGTCAAAACTCGTTCTAAACAGCGCTTTAAAAGTTAGAGAAAACCCCTTTGTTCCAGTCAGCTTTAGAGACGCTGTTGTTTGGAATTACGCGGAGAATCTGGTGCTGGCAATTGCTGTTTTCATTGTAACTATAAAGATGTTACGTATGATTCGTTTTAATCCCCACATAAGTATTCTGATGTCATCATTTCGCGAATCCAGAGGGTTACTGCTATCGTACTCTGTTATTTTCATCATCATTTTCATGGTTTATGCTCAATTTGCAGTCCTAATACTAGGTACCAGTATCTATGATTATTCCTCGTTTCCAAATGCCCTGATTTCAGAATTATTGTTGAGCCTTGGAGAAGAAATTGGTTTGACCAACCTGTTGCGAGTCAACCGAGTCTTAGGTCCATTGTTCGGATTCTCTTTCGTCCTTCTTAACGCTTTCATCTTCGTCAACTTTTTCGTTGCAATATTGAATGATTCACACGCAGAAGTGAAACACAACACGGACAAGCAGTCAAAGGAATTCGAAATGGCGGATTTTATTCTAGATAGACTAAAAGAATTTGTGGGTTTCGGCAAAACTCAACACGACGAAAGTTCAAGTGAATCTGAAGAGAACAGAGTAGAAAAAGAGAATAAGGAAATGCACAACACGTCTTTCTCAACAATAGCATTTCAATCACACAGACTTCGCCGAAGGGCAAGGAATTTTCAGTTGCGAAATGCTAAAAAGTTGCGGGAAACTACAAGAAACGAAAAGAAAGAACGTAGAGATCAATTAAAACAGGAAAAGGCCGAAAGCAACACAGCTGATGAATCAACTGTTGAGGGAAATAAACAACACTTGAAATCTACTGTGGAAGTAATCAACGCTTTAGATCGCTTACATCGAACATGTGCTCTTAAAGAAATAGATTCATTGATGAGTAAAGTAGCTAAAGACAATGAAAGAGAAGATATCGAAATTTTGTCGTTAATACGACTTCTAAGAAGCAATCGCTTTGAAGAAGAAAAGGAAGAAAAAGAAGATATAGAAGATGCAACATCCGAAACAGAAGCCGCATTGAATGATAATGAAATAGTTTCATACATAACTTCTCCAAACATGTCACCCGCTTTAAGCACAAGAGCAAGCGCTAATAGTTTGAGAAAACCTGTATTCATGGAAGGCTTGAACGATGAAACAGTGAGGCTTCTTAAAGGACTGACCGCTAGCCGTCAGTTACCGGAACACTTGACAGGAAAACAAGTCCTAGAAAATCTCCACGCAGAACTGCGAAAGAAAAGCAACATAATTCGTCCGAAATGGCGGTAATATTCCTTCGCTTCATTTCTATGGTGTCTGGCGAAAACATGGAAGAAACTTAAAAAGGCTTGGGTTCATCTAAACTATATAGGTTGCCCAATCATTATGAAATACCCAAAGTAACATTTGGTAACAGTTATCGTCGGTTTTCACCCACGTGATCAACAGCCATG
>NC_090877.1:9069218-9074218 GCF_036669935.1 Montipora foliosa | reverse complement strand
ATTTCTTTAATTCTTTCTCATTTGGGCATTTCCAAGACCGTGCTGACGTATTAGGTGACGTAACTGGGCTAGTATTTTAAAACACGGACAGGTAAGAAAACAAATACGTTTTGTTGTCCGGCAACCAAGTGAGCTTTGGTAAAGCTGCCGATTTTGCGAAACCATTTTGTGCAATCTCAAGCGGTCATGAATGCGACTAATCAATACTGGATTGGATGGGATTCCGTTGAAGCCTGGGCGAGTTAAATACCATCTTTCTTTTCCGCTCATAAAAATTCATCCCGAAAATGCAGTTGTTTTTTTCATGATAGACACGAAAATTTTGGCTTGCCAATCGATTGATAGGGCTGGTTCAATATTGGATTTGCATGCAAACATTTTCTTGCCGGAATATTTACGGCAAAGGAAGTCTACGTACGGACTGACTGAACATAGAATGGAGAAGATTCCAACACCGGAGCCAATATAGCCGTCGTATGATCCGAGCGCCATCTCTTTTCTTCATACAAAAGGTAACCGTTTCCTTTTGCTTGATATTTAGATGGACAGGTTTGTTTTTTACTTGCTATTACTGAACAAGGAAACATAGTGCCTGCCCCTCAAGCATTCATCCACTGCCTTCAGCTACTAGCTTATACTTGTTACCATTTGTGTTTGTAAACCAAAGAAAAATACCTCCAGGATGTTCCCGCTGCAGCGATCTTCCTCTCTTTATGGTTAACACTGTGCCCTTCGGCACAAATCAGACAAATAATCTAGTTTTGCCCCTTGCAAGATATTCATTCACCCTCTCTGAAAAATGAGGTAAATTTGGTCTGGGTATGACGTTTCTCGAAATCCATCTGTCAAAGCCAGTTTCTTTCACTGACCACATGTATTATTTAATGTGAACAAAATTTAGGAATATTTTTAGTATGATGTTGCGTTGTGGTGTGGCCTGAATTCTCCAGCAAAATGTGGACGGTTGGGCACTCCTTGAAGTTCAAGGAGGCTTATGGTGTACAAGGCCACGTACGCAAAAACAGAAGTATTTGCCGAGTGCTGGAGCATGTAGATATAGATGTAGATCATGATTGTGTTGTGCTCAACTGAGTAACTTCTGGAACAGTCATTAAAAGTCCATTGAATACGACTTGAGAACCGCTAAATAGTGTACTCGCAGTCCTGTTTTAATTCTTATTACTGTTTGAGTTTCCGAGTTTGGTCTACAATGATAACCAATGGACTTTCCAGGCCTACAGTTCTATTCTATAGATAGCATGTGTAGGAAATTCCCATAAACTGCATTGTTCCAGTGTAGCCGTTATTGGCGTATTGCTTGAGTCAAATACTCTCTTAAAATGGATGCAATAATTACAAGTCGATAATCGGGTTCACAACAGGGTGTTAAAATCCGATAACAGAACATTGAAAGGGCTGAGTCACTGCCCCTTTCAGTGATCCCTGTTAAGTTCTTGTCCTTCTATTTAACTGACATGTGCACAGATGCACAATCCACTTTTGGGGTAAACTGTTTCAGGCAAATAGCCCGAATCAAAGAAAAAGCTAGTGCGATAGAGTGCTCGGGAGCCTCCTCCTAACGTTTCGTGCTCTATTTGTATTTTTCTCGCGCTGGCTTTTGCCTTGATTCCGACGGACTATTTTTTTCGCTCGTTCCCACCAACTGAGCTGGCTGACGAACCTGACGAACAAAAGGAGCGATTAATGGTGGATATCTTGCGTCAGCAAATAGTATATTGCAATACGATTAAATCGGAATTGATTCACGGTCAGTCTTATCTCAGTTCCTTGGAGGTCCATTATCGACTTAAAGTCAACATGTTCGGAGTGTTTTGCCGTCATCCAATCTTCTGAAAGAAATTGGTGTTGTTATGCAAATTTCATCTGAGGTGTTCTCCTTACTCTGTGAAACATGATACGACGGCGCGTTAACAGTATTGGCTGAGGTTACGACTGCATCGTCATAATGTTTGAAAATAGGAACTTAGTTCGCGCGACAAAATGTTTAAAACTGCACCAAAATTATTAGTGTAGGCCAAGAAAAAGTAATTAATGTTGCATGAGGTTAAGAAGTCAAAGAAGATTTTTTTTAATGAAGTACTTAACGAGTCTATTTGTTGATCAAATTTTTCTAAGGAACTGGGAAATTTAGAATGCCCAATTGTAGCTGTGTAAAATTTCATTCCGGGCTAATTGATTTCCCAGCATGTCACAGGCAGGCACATACAATATTAATCACAGACTTATCAATTTCCTGCTATCATGATATCCTGATGTCATGAAATTGAACCTAACAGCAATTATTTTACCTCAACGTTTGAGCGTGAGCTTGTATACCGGGAAGGCTTCCAGCACCGAATTCCCCGACGTCAACATTGTTTACTGCCTCCATAACTCGTTTGGAAACATCTGAATACAGAAGTCCATGACATTCAGACGACGACTGCTCAATTAATCCCCCCACAGAGGCCAACCAAAGTTATTCCGTAAGGACGGACGGCGAGTCTAATCTGCAGGTCGCAGGTCGCAAGTCACAGGTTGCAGGTCATTGTTTCACCAATACAGAAAGTATCCTAAACATTCTTAAAAGCTAACCTTAGGCCTAATTAGGCCTAAACAAAAGTTTTTAGGCTACTTTTAGGCTTACTTTCTGTATGGATGAAACAATGACTGCAACCTGTGACCTGCGACCTGCGATCTGCAGATTAGACCCGCCGAATTTCGGAACGTGATCATCATTTTCCCGCAAAAAATTACCGACTTGAAGGCGACAAATCTCTCTTCGAAAGAGCTGAAAAAACTTTCCTTCGACAAATTGGCTAACATTTTACCCTGGATGCCAGAGGTCTTCTCGCTCACCAGCGGCGAGGAGCGTCGAAGTAGTGCTGGTCGGCGAGAGACGACGGCGACCTGTACCATTTTTCCCGGGGTGAGAGAGTTAATCCATAAATCCCATAGAACGAAAAATGGTTCCGTGTCCCAGCACTAACCGCCACTGTCGATGCGCGCAAACGAACTGATAGATTTGTGTTCCCAAAAAAATTCATCTCGCCCCTAAATATGGTCATTCAATAAAAAATTAACTACTTTTTTCTACTTAACGTAAGTTCACAGTACAATCTGATCGATCCTGAATGCTTTAACACTTTTCTGAATACGAAACACCTTTTGTGTTATGTTTTTAGCCTTTGTTGATGGATATCTACACCGTCAGGAGACGTCCAGCCGAGAATTCCTGAGTCGGCTTAAGCTCCTCATGTACAGCCAACGTGTAATTTTCAAATAAAAATTCCTAAATATTGTTGTTGTTTATTCCTTTCTCTTCTTTCATCTTTCAGATTATTTTGGATGTGTGATTGATTACTGACTTTAATCAATCGTCGATGAAGCACACGAAAAGGAGACCAGTATCTTCAGCAATACTCTTCATTACTACACTTTCACTCCTAATAGACACATTGCAATCTGTAACGTTGTACCAAACAAATTCTCACTCATCTTCGGCTAGTCTCATTCCAGTTACCCAAAGCTTAATTCTCTTAATTCAACCTCCGCCGCTTTCAACCCGTGCAGTCAACTCAAACCAGTTTCTTACGTCTGTTCACTTACCGACTTTCAATGTCACCGAAACAGCTAGTGAAAATGCAACAGCCACGGCATCTGCGTTCAGTTCGACCGAGACCTCACAGTCAAACACTTTATCCCGAAATGCGACGCCATCGGCTTCTTCAATCAACTCAAACCAGCTTCTCACGACTTCAATGTCTGTACAATTTCCGACTTTCAATTTCACCAATACAGCTACTCAAAATGCAGCAGCCACGGCATCTGTGTTCACTTCAACCGAGACCTCACAGTCGAACATCTTATCCCGAGCTGCGACGCCTTCGGCTTCTGCAATCAGCTCAAACCAGCTTGTCACCACTTCAGTGCCTGTTCAATTTCCGACTTTAAATTTCATCGATACGGTTCAAATTGCAACAGCTACGGCGTCTGCGTTTACTTCATCCAAGACCTCACAGACCCTAGTCAATTTGAGAAGTTTATCCTCAGCTGTGACTCTATCAACTTCTGCACTCGGCTCAGTCCGGTTTCCCCCCTTTACGATTCTTATTGATACTGAAGCTCTAACTACGGTGATAACTTCGGCACCTGCTTTCCCTTCACCACTTCAGTGCCTGTTCAATTTTCAATTTTTGGTAGTGCTATAAGTGCGACAGTTGCGGCATCTGCTTTCCCTTCACCCAAGATCTCACAAACCGTAGTTAATTTGAAGAATTTATCTCAATCCTTGACGTCTTCAACTTCTGTAATCAATTCAACTTCCAAACCTTTGCAAAAGGTAGTCATGAGCTCCTCAATATTCCAGCTACAACCAAGCACAAGTCAACGTCCTCTAACTTCTACTGAAGGTAGGCAACATTTTGGAAGGTAAATTAGAGCAACACTAAAGTGTAGATAGGCCTCTCGAGCTTCTTTTTGAAATGAAAACTCTTCCCATATCAGCACCCTACCTCCATCGCAAAAAATAGGGACTTAAATATCTACGACCGGCGGCGACGTCGATGAAAACGTCATCTCAGAATAAGGAGCTTAAGCAACGACGACGGCAACAGCAACGAGTACGTCATCTCAAAATATAAATTCACGTTGCTGTGATCACTTCAACCTTTTTAATATGACAAGGGTGTGATAGTTCCTCAAAAGTGACACTGATCCGAACGGCGTCAATTTAGAGAAGAAAATGAAAATTTATCCTCAAGAGCACGCTGAAGTCCTTCATGCATAAAACCTCAAATTTGAGATAGGACGCAGCTCTTTACAACCTCTAATTTCATTGGATCCCTTTATGACGCAGCTCTATCAAATTTAGCTATTTCACGTTGTTGTTTTGCACACGACGGCAAAGAAATGGACACAAGTGAAAAAGACACGCAGGGCGTGCAAAGCTATTGTTTTTGTCCACCAAATATGCAAATTTGTGATGTTCTCGTTGCCGT
>NC_090877.1:9059218-9064218 GCF_036669935.1 Montipora foliosa | reverse complement strand
AGAGGGAGGGGGGTAGACGGCTCACCGTCGGCTTCCATTGATACCAGCCTCGTAGCTGAAGGAACTACCGACGTTAAATAAAGTGACTTTACCTTTACCTTTAAGCGTAAAAAAGATGAAGCCATAACGATGATCGTCACTGATTCATGCAAGAGGTAGAAGTTCAATGGAAACTTACGTAAAGTAACCAATTAGCCGCGGAACCTTGGTTTACGCGTTTGCTCGTTAACAGCGTACTCGCTCAGTTACTCGCTCTGTGAAAATGAATCAAAGTTATAAGTTAACAAGATCAATGCTGGCTTTTACTGAAAGGCCATAAACATGAATATCTGACGGTTGCCAGCACAAAGAAATGGACTCACTCTCAGTCCTTTTTTCTTTTTCTATTATTCTTCAGATTTCTCCTGTTTACCGCCTGAGATAACTATCCAGAATTTGCCAAGTTTGATTAACAAAGAAGGCCCCGTTGCAATTCTTCGATCTAAAGATTTCATCGTACAAGGAAGCGTGACAAAAGCAATGTGCAATTCGTCCAACACGCTCCTTTTTCAGTGGTCTTTATCCAGGTACAAAGTAAATGATTCTGGAGAAACGGTTATTGTATGGACCATTCTTCTGGATACAAAAACCACCGAATGGAACCTACAAAAACGTCAGCTTGGTTACGGAAAATATTTTGTAGACTTTAGGGCAGCGTTTGCAAGTAATCCCTATTTGATTGGGAGCGCTCGGGATTTTTTCAAAATAGTACAATCCCCGCTACGAGCTGAAATTTCAGGCGGAAATAGCGTTACAAGAGGAAATGGTAGTATCATTACACTAGACGGCGCATCCTCGCAAGATCCTGACACTGCACCCGGTGACATAACTTCAATGTCCTTCGGAAATGAAGCTCAACCCAGAACAGTGCTTCCTCAAGGTCGCAAAGATGACGACTTTGTTATCGAATTTGACATCACAATAAAGGACAGTTTGTCTGCAGAAACGGCGGTCACACTGCGAGTAATCGTAAGTGGCATGCCTTTTTCACACATTTGTTTTCTTGTTACACAAATTACAGAAAAAGTTCCTTATGCAGCAAGTCCAATAACGAACATGTATGTTAATATTCTAGTGCAACTGTGATCGATTACTTCCTTTTTTTCTTCAGATTTTGAGAGTGTGATTGCTTAACATTTGACTGGCAAAATTTTGGGGCTTTGATTTTTATCAAGAGAAAATGAGGGGACAGAGAGGGAGGCTCAGGGGGTTGGCCAGGATATGTCATGTCGACGAAAGTTATTTTTAGACGAGCGGAAGTCTGTCTTCCGAGACGTCCGCATGCAGTCCTGCCTCGCTCTCAGGTTCTTAGTGAAAAGAGAAAATGGCGGCGCACGTGGAAGGCTGATGAAATCTTTGCTGTTCTTTCAAACATCAGACCGAGGTTGGCCTGCATGCGGACGTCTCGGAAGACAGACTTCCGCCAGAACAAAGACTTCCACTCATCTAAAAATAACTTTTGTGGACATGACATATCCCAAGGGCTGGACCGGGAGCCTCCCTCTCTATCCCCTCATTTTCTTATGTTTTTATTTAAAGGTTGTTTGCTGTGAACGTAAGTTTTGGACTTCACGGTCCGCCATTACTTACGTTCTAAACTGACCGATTGGACATGGATCTACCGACCGATTGGACATGGGATGGATCTAGGGAAAATTGAATATTATTTCAGCCCCGTACACACGCATTGCACGTGTGTCCTTGCGACACTCAGCTCATACGCAGTCTAATTCCGTTTCCTAGTTCTTCAAGTTTCATCCGTCAAACTGCCATGTATGCATGTGACTAATGAACTCACCTGTTGCTCCTCTTTCGTGTTTTGTTAGGTTGAGCCCCGGTCTGCAGAAGAGGATCTCAGCGGTCTTGCTGTGGGTAACAACAGTCAACTTAATCAGTTTGTGCAACTAGGTGACGTGAAGAAGGCCACTCAGCTCGCAAATGCCGTCCTGCAAACTGTGCAACAGTCGGAAACAATTAAAACTAATGAAAGGATTGAAGTACGTGAGCAAAGTCAACAGTAAAACATTTACTCAAACAAGAATCTCCTATCTATTGAAAGTTCGGATTGTTGGATTAAATAATCTGAGGATTTTGATTGGTTTAACGCGACTGCATTATAATCAACAACACCATGCCCAACACAATGCGTATCATGAATTGTCTTGCAGTGTGTTGGAAACAAAAGAAGATTAAAAGACAAATAAAAAGATTGAGAACGTCGGCCAAGATTTGCTGATTTCCCAAAAGTCTTTTTTTTAAAAGTGTCCTCAAAAGCGACCCTCAGTTTCCTCGAGAAAGTACATGACGTCATAAGCACTCAGGGAAAGGCGACAACGTTGACATTTTGAATTTCAAGTTTTGTGATAAGACCGTGCGCTGGCTATGCGTACGTCCCGGGAAAACGCGGCAACTGACCTCTAAACATCCCAATTCCCGAAAAGGTCGTCTTCCCAATTCGATGTAATCCTTTTTTTCTCATGCTGGAAATAAATTCAGCGAAGTTTCTCAGGCATTATCCTACTTGCATTGGTAAAATACGACATGATAAAAGCTAACCAAGAGAATAATATTTTTAGATAACGTTCTCGTAGCCGTCGTCGTCGTTGTTCTTGCTTAGGCTTCCTACTGTCTTATCTAACACGCAGTCTCTTTTATGTATTGTAACTTATCAAGTGACAGATAGAACACATCCTTTGCGATCTCATTTTCTTATTTGTTCCTTTGCAGATTAAGTCTTCTATTGTAAAAGAGGTGTCTACTGTGGAAGTGGGTAATTTGCAGTCATTGACTCAAGTCACATCTGTGATTGGACGAGCAACCCTGGAACCCGAGCAAGTCACAGTAGAAACACAGGTAGGCACGTGATAGCCATGTTATAAACACGTGCTATCTACTTTTACACGTTATTACTTTATCACGGTTCGTTACTATTTGGACAAAACAAAATCACGTTTGAAATTTGGAAAGGAAAAAATGCTGTATGGGGGGATAATGTTTTAACCTTCTTGCCAGTGCCTTTATCCAACGGCGGAGAGTTTCCGAATTTCATAGAACACAGTGCGACTAACGGATGCCATTACCTTCGCTTCTACGGTTGCAAAATATCTTCATGAAGTCTGTAATTGCTTTCTTCGAAGAACACGCAAATAAAAACAAGCTCAGGAGCTTTCGCTGTTATCAGCATGAAGGTGTTAATTGGTGAACCACGGCTTCTTATTTTCGCTTTTTGCCTCCTGGTTGTTGAAAAGGTGATTAAGGACCGCTGGAAGACCATATTTGTTATCCCTGTTTTTCATTTACTTTTTGGCTCGTGATCCGAACGGATAACGTGGTAAAAAGGGAAAATGAACAGGGAAACACAGACAAAATATCTTAAGAAACATGTACAAGGGAACGTAAACCGTTTTATGGATCAAGAAGCTGACAACAAATTCGGAAGCAATTTCGGGTACAAGGGAACACAAGCAAATTTAAGAGAAAAAGGACCCCAAATTTCATCCCTCCCCCCCTCCCTCCTCTCTGAGGACCTCCTCATTGCTGATTTTTAAAAAAAGCGTGATTGTACTCTGCAGATTTGCACCGCAAATAAGAATGAGTTTTGTTGCTAATAAAATATATTTATAATTTTCAAATTCTTCCTGTCCTTATTGAGCACCCGCAATGAACTAAGCTAAAAACTAAATTACACTTTAGGATCTTGCTTTGCAAACTCTGTCATCCTTGACATCCTTGTTACGAGACAAGACCAAAGAGGATTATGCCGCTGAATCAAGTCTGGTTGAACAAGGAGGAGAGAACCTGGTGCTGAGCCTTGGCAATATCCTCAATTCTGCTGCTCAAAAAGCCAGCGTGATTGGAAAGAAAAAATTGCCATCTGTCGTACGAACAAAGGTAAATGAGCAATCGATGCTAGGTCAACAAGGGCAATTCACGATTTAAAGAACTAAAAGCGAGGAAAATGCATTCATTCCCGCTGCGCGGTCGTCCGATTTTGTTATCACTCGTATGATAGCAGACCGAATTGGACTCCACTCAGTCCTATTACCATTACAAATTTGCTAATCATAGCGAGCGCACAATCTGAGAGACACCGTCCATAAAATATGTTACCCGGACCATCGACATCAATTGCATCGTTACAGTCCCAAATCTTTGCTCTTAATATCGGGTGATGTATCAGCTCTCTCATTGGCTCGCTATCCCTGCCAAACACAGAAGACTAAATAATTCAAACACTGACTTAGAGGCTGCTCTCAATACCAAACAATAGCAGGTTACGAGAGCTGCTACACTACTGTTAATATCTGTTGTCTTTCAGAGCCAGAATGTAACTAAAGATATCGAAAGGCTTTTGGATGACGTAGGAACGAATCTTTTGTCCAGAATGGTAGTTGACCAGGACCCTTATCGGGTGAAAACCAGCTCATTGAGCATGATGCTTAACAGAAACAGTCCGGGCTCACTACAGAAGACCAGAGAGTTCATCCAAGACGGTGTAGGATTTAAGCTTCCGTTTACAGCCATCACTGATGTCAAGGCCAAAAACACTAAGTTTGTGGACTCTGTGGTGAGCTCCTTGTATGGCAATCCCTTTCTGGATTTAAGAAAAAAAGAACTGAATTTTTGCATATCAGTCAACTTGTCTTGGTGTATACAACCGGGCCGACTTGCGTCGCTAGTTTATGACTCACGCGTACAGTATTCTGCTTGGCGTTGGGAAGGAAAAGCAAGGAATCTGAACCCACCAGAAGAAGGGACGGGAAACACGTTGCCTACGCGCATGTTGATAAATTGATGCGCTGGAGGGAGGTTGTCACCATAAAAATGTCCTTAATTGTTAACCTGCAATTCCTTATGTTATCTGCTTCTTTTCCACTCATAGGTCTCTGTTTGAACCTAGCTTATTTATCAAATACAGTAAAGCAAGACAACCAGAGGCGCCTAAATACCTTTATTTAACC
>NC_090877.1:9014218-9044218 GCF_036669935.1 Montipora foliosa | reverse complement strand
AACAAAGATTCAATACAAATATAGTTTATTTTACTATTTCTATGGCTAACAACCAGATTGAAATACAATTAAGACTATCCTTTGTTGGTTTCTTAATTAAAATAAAAAATTGCAAGAGTATAAAACTTGATTCAGACCTCGGATTGCAGTACGTTGTTTGTGTTGACACGGTCAAGTTTGACTCGAGTAATTATTTCCCCTGTCAAATTTTTCTACAAAAACGTTTGAAAACTATAACCAGACTACAAAATATTCATGTCCGTACCTTTAGCTACGTGCTCGGTGCCCTTGGTACCGGAGATCCTTTGGAATATAGGCGGAAACATGGCAATATATGGGCATCTTTTGTAAAGCAGTATGTCAAGGAATGAGCGTATCGTGACATAAGGACACAGGAAGCCCACATATACTTGGTGGTGTAAATTCTCACAAAGCAAACAAAAAGTAGGTACGATTTGTTTGTTTAACTCATTAACTACATCAAATACGGACGCGACTAGCGACTCCAGCACTAGTGAGAATGTAAGTACATAGCTACATGTGAGGTGACGCTATGACTTCATTAATGGTGCCATGGCGTGTATAAGACCTTGGCGCCAATAACATGGCTTGAGACACACGTGTGAATGATATTGAGTCAATGTCGATAACGTTAAGGTTTTCACTAAGTTGGTTTGTTGTTTCTTTAATTCAAGGGAAATAGCGACAGGCCAAATTTGTGCCAAGCCATGGCTAATTTGTCTATCGCAGAGGCCAGTCTCTACGTCCCAGAAAGCACAGATCCAAGTAGTGGTGAACTGTCCAGCGACACACAAGTCCACAGTGCCAGTTTGCGACTGCGTCGGGACAGACTCAACGATTTCTTGGCAGCAAGTGAAAAACCAGTCTTGGCGGCACAAAAGAAGCCTTGGAAGGAACTGGGCTCGAAACAAAAACGGCAATATATCAGGACAACAAGGGACGCAGTTGTGCCGACGCTGGATGCGATAAGTCCGGAAGATAATGCAAGTCTGTGGGAGGCTCTTCTGCAGTCCGGTGAAGTCGAGAAATCCCCCTGGACTGCCCGGGACAGTTACCCCTGCAGATGATAAGTACCTCCAGAACTTCGCCAACACTTACAGCAATGCATCTACTTGGGATAAAAAGCGTCAGGTTCTCTCAATTATGGCAGACCTTGTACCGTTCAGGATACTACAGCGCTATCTACCTGATATAACAGAATATCGGGTAAAGGCTGCAAGGCATCATGCATTGCGGTATGGTCGTGGAGTTCCAGTCACAACTACCAAGAGCCCCCGTATGCGTGTCGATCGGCGCCAGCTAGATCATTTCCTCGCCTTTGTCACGAGTCCTCATGTGATTCAAGATCTTCCTTTTGGCCAAAAGGTGCTAACGCTGGCTGACGGTACTGTACTTGAGACACCTAATCTCATTAGAACCCTCATCCCTGAGCGTATCGTGGCGCAGTACAGAGAATACTGCAAGGAGGTGGACTTCACGCCATTTAGCAGGTCTACAATGCTGCGAATACTCGACTGTTGCTCAGCCACTGTGCGCAAATCCCTCCAAGGCCTGGATTACCTTGCAGCGGACGGTGCTAAAGCATTCGATGACCTCATCACTATCCTCCCAAGACTGAGCTGTGACAGGGATTGGCTTGACCGCCTTCGGAGATCCCTCAAGGAGGGGAAACAATACATCAAGGCGGACTATAAGGTTAGCTAGCTACTTTTAACTAGAACTAGGAAAGTAAGCATTTTGTTTTTCGTGCCCCGGCCCTCAAACGGATATATGTATGTGTATGTATGCAATACTTTACAATGACTATCTGATTGCTTTGTCTCGAGTATTCATGAGGGGTTGGAGTAAAACAAACACATTACATCACACCCTTGCTCGAGACAAAGCAATCACCTAGTCATTGTAAAGTATTGTATCCGGTGCCATAGCAACTGTCATTGCCGTTTCATGGAAATACAAAAGACATATATAGATTGAAAATTTTGGATTTTGCAGAATTCTTTTGGATAGGTATATATATATGTATATGTATATATACATACGTCAGAGTACGTCATGGACCACAATATACAATACAAAACATATTCGTTACACGCTCTGTGTACTCATAACTTGGTTTTCAAGTCTTCAACAGAATTCAAGTTCATAGTTAGCTAACTAGAAGATTCTCCTAAAATCAAATGAATCTTTAAAAATGAATCGATTTTCAGTCCTTCGTTTTTCTGTAATCTAACATGAATTGTGGTTTGAACTTCGGAATTACCTGGCGGTAAAGTATTGTGAAAATGACTGTAAAACCCTAGTTGTGTAATCAGTGTATATTATTCATTCCAGGTCCATCTGTGTGCGGATGCAACAATACCCGACCACTGTACGGCATACGCCTTGAGTGATCCAAAGGTGAAAGCTCTCTCTATACACTGCGATCATCACCATGACGACAGGTGTCCGCGCTGTGAAGATCTCAAGTCTACGTCGAAGGAAATGGAAGAAGCCTTGACGAATGAGACATTGCTATCTCAGGATGAACGCGACGATCTTCTCTATTCCTTCCATATTGCCAAGGAAGCGATAGCGGCATGGAAGGCCCACCAATTGCGCTCATTCCAACAAGACCAGGCCCGTACCGACGTACTTGACAGCCTTGACGAGTCCTCTGTACTAATCACCCAAGACTGGGCCATGAAGTGGCTGCCGCAGAGGTACAGAGAAACCCAAGCTGACTGGTTTGGGAAACGCGGCATATCGTGGCACATCAGCGTTGTCGTGCGGAGGGTGGATGGCGATCTTCAACAGCAGACGTTTGTCCACATTGTAGAAGACTGCAATCAGGACGTGGGCAATGTAGTGCAGCTGCTGCGGCAAACGTTGAAGGCCTTAAAGAAAGAGCACCCTGAGATCAAGACCGCTTCCCTTCGGCAGGACAACGCTGGGTGCTACCATAGCGCCTACATGTTATCCTCTTGTCGGCTGATGGGCGACGATACTGGCATCAAAGTAAACCGCGTCGACTTCAGCTATCCACAAGGGGGTAAAGGTGCATGCGATCGAAAGGCAGCGGCGATCAAGGCTCACGTACGTCGATACCTAAATGAGGGGCATAATGTGGCAACAGCAAGGGATTTCGAACAGTCCATGCTGTCCTACGATGGCACCTCTGGGGTAAGGGTTGCCCTAGTCAGTGCTCAAGGCAGCGCCAAACCGTCTCAAGAAAGTGCTACACGCTGGGAAGCCATTAATTCGTTGAACAACTTTGTCTACAGCGACAACAGTGAAGTGACCGTCTATAAGGCGTACAACACAGGAGATGGGCTATTGACACCTTGGTCGCAATTACAAGGTAAGCCTGATGGTAGCACGCGTAAATAAGGCGAACATATTTATCACTGAATGACGACCACGGCGAGTGCGATTTTTGATCGTCGATTGGCAAATTTTTAATACCTTTTGGTTTCCAAAGATCTCCAAATTAAGCGTTTGATGATAGAAATATTGAAGTATAAGGATGAATATTCTGAGTCATCCAGTCGAAATAATATAATGGTAAATGCAGTCAACTACTGAAGGCCGTGTGAGTCGGTCGCAACGTCGCTGTTAGCGTTGCAAATCATTATAAAACAGGAAATTATTACTAGCTCGATCAGTGTAGGCTGAAAATCACCAACCGCCCTGGCTGCGTGTCTTCTGATTCATTATTAAGAAATGATTACAAATGAATGGTGTGCATGATAAATCCCCGAGCTTTTCATCGCGCTCTTTCATAGAAGCCGTATGTTTATAATATCCAGCGTTATGAATGAACCTTGAGTAAACGTATTATTAATTCTATGATACCGACCAATGACAACAAATTTTTCTAAATTTCTTCATTCCTCTAGTTCCCAGCAGTCTGCCGTCAGAGACATATGACGCTGAATTCTCACATGGAGACTTTGTCCCGTGTTGGTCCGTGAAAAAGTCTAATGCGTAATCCAAAGGAAGCAAAGATAGTGGTGGCAATGTTGAGGAAGACACTGATCACATGGCGGGGAGTGGGCTATTCTGTTGCCCAGTAGATGGCTGCGTCAAAGTAGCTTCACTCCAACCTTGAAAACCATCTGACGTGTGGTAAATGCATTTTGCAGCTCGAAAAAAAGCGTGGCCTGCTAGATCAGGCAAAACTGCTATACACAGAGAAGGTTTCCGAGGACATCAGTGCTCAGCCAACCTTGACAGTTCAAGCATCTTATCAGGCTGAAGAAGGGGCGCCGTTGACACAAGGTTGGGCTCTAAAACGTCAACGAAAGGCAGCGCGGTTTACCGAGGATCAGAGGAAGTACTTGGACAACAAGTTCCAAATCGGTCAAGAAACCGGCCATAAGGCAGACCCTGAGAAAGTGGCAAAAGAAAGGCGGTATGCCCGCGATGAAAGTGGTCAGCGGCGATTCAAGGTGGAGGAATTCTTGACAGCGCAGCAAATTCAAAGTTTTTTCTCTCGCTCTGCTGCAAAGTTGAGACGTGCAATTGCAACAGAACGGCAGGATGATGTTGAAGATAACATTCAAGCGGCCGTGGAGGAGGAGGCATTCTGTAGCGCCCGACAAGAAATCTTGGCGATGTGCGAGCCCGTGCACCCTATAGTGTATGACACCTACAACATCTGCACTCTCTACTCGACAAACAAGATGTCCACACTCAGTGTTGCCAAGCTCAAAGAGATCTGCATTTACTTCAACATGGATGAGCCACCGACCAAACACGGAAAGGCTCCCATATCACCTACCTTTCAGAAATTGTTAGCGCCTGTTCCTGCACCAGCCAGTCCTAATCCAAAACAAGCACTCAATACTTCATATTGAACAAGAAAGACGGACTCATAACTTTGTGTTTTCTCCTGGATAATTGAGAGTAGCAATCATTTTCATTATAAAGATGTATTATTTTTAATGGTAGAATATCAGAGAGCGGGGTTGCTCAAAGTAAAGTGACTGCCAAGCGCCAAAACAGTCACGGCCCTTTAATTATGAAACTGGAATAAATATTATATATGATGTATATATTTTGCTAAGATAGAAAGGTGGCTGAGTTAAAATGCAGTCCATTGATTTTGTTAAAGATTTCTATTGTTTCTATTGTTTTTATTGTGCGCAACCTTGAAATGCTTCCACTGCGTACTAGTGTGGGCTTCCTGTGTCCTGATGTCACGTAACGCTCATTCCTTGACATACTGCTTTGCAAAAGATGCCCATATATTGCCATGTTTCCGCCTATATTCCAAAGGATCTCCGGTACCAAGGGCACCGAGCACGTAGCTAAAGGTACGGACATGAATATTTTGTAGTCTGGTTATAGTTTTCAAACGTTTTTGTAGAAAAATTTGGTAGGGGAAATAAATACTCGAGTCAAACTTGACCGTGTCAACACAAACAACGTACTGCAATCCGAGGTCTGAATCAAGTTTTATACTCTTGCAATTTTTTATTTTAATTAAGAAACCAGCAAAGGATAGTCTTAATTGTATTTCAATCTGGTTGTTAGCCATAGAAATGGTAAAATAGACTATATTTGTATTGAATCTTTGTTCGAGTTATTGCCTGGCAGTCGCGTGACCGCGTGGTGAAAAGGTCAAACTTCAGTCAAGTGGTACTTGCATTTCGCTTCACTAAAAATCAGAAAGTGGTGTTGCCTTGTGTTTTGAAATTAGCTTTTAGACCTTCAAAGAATGCTCTTTCACTTGATATAAGTTTAATTGCAAAAACTCATGTATCGGATTTGAATTCGGGCGAAAATTCGCTCCTAAAATGATATCCGAATTACGAAAATATTGAAAAATCTGCCAAAAATTCACATTAAAATCTTTTGCTCCCAAAACACATCAAAATGTTTCCCAGGATATCCTTAATCAATTGAGCTATTAGTAGTCTGGATTGTATTTAGTGTAGAAACAAAACAAACTCGTTTCTTGAACCCCTTTCAAGCCTCCGAAAAAAGCTCAGGACGAAGGCATATAGCCGCCCAAACTAAAATGTCGCATAACTTCCAAAATATTTATCTGATCGAGCTCAAATTTGTATTTTCATGAATAGGTTATTGAGGACTATCTTGGGATTTTTTTTCGTATTTTTCGATTTTTTCATATTTCCCGGCCCGGTCGACATTTACAGAAATCCACTCTTAATTAGCCCGCGTTCCTTCCCTTTTCTAGCGCCCGACACGCAGTCTACTTTTTAATCTGTTTGAGTACTGACTAGAAATGCAATTGGAGCCACCATCATATCCAGTATGACTTCAAACTTATCCCACCATGAAGTACACTTACTCAGTGATAATAATATTAGTAACTAAATAGTTACTGGAGATACTCCTCTCGACTCACAAGTCTCCAATTCTTGACAGTCGATAGGATAGGCTAGCTAAGTCATTGGAATAGACCTTTATTCGCCGAAGACGAGGTAGAAGTCTTCGAATAAAAAGGAGCTAATTCTTCGACGAGACTGTTGTATTCTTTATGCAGCGTCAGTGCTCGAGTGATCGTCGCAGCAACAGCATTTATTTTTATATTTTTATTTTTTTTTTCTAAGAAAAGGCGCGGCAGGCAATTAGACAAAAACATGACAAACACTCGTGACCCAATGAGAGTCGAACAAATGTTCAAAAAGTTATGCAAAGACGAATTTGCATTACAATGACGACAAGCAATTGTGGGATTTAAAATCGTTGGAACGATCAAGTCACGCGAAAGGAACCTGTGCAAGAGCTTTCGACTGTTGTCAAGGACTTGCCACTCTCGTAGGGACTGCAATCTTACGAGAAATAACCTTGTAGAAAGATTGTCGTCTCCACAACTTGTGTACGAAACCTTCAAAATGGTGTGGAAATTTCAACCGTGTTTGTCGCTTACAGCGATTTGGCTGTTCTGGTTCAAAGGTGAGTGCCGCTTGTTTATAACTATTAGAGCTGATTCAGAAATTTTCCATGCTGAATTTCGGTTCTAAAAGCCTGGAGTTAAAAGACGAGAGCAGCGCTTCCAGTATACACATTCTTTAACGCCTCTGTGACAGTGTTCTTTCCTTAGGGTTAAAAATATCAAATATGTACAACAAGATCTTTGGAGCAGATTCTGTTGCCTTTTAGATCATGATCAGCGTAAAATGTTCCAATCCAAATGTTTAAAAACTGTACGACTTACCATGGCACACAAAAATGTGATTATTGCAGATTATTTTCCGACTGAGTGAATGCAGTGAAAGCAGTTTATCGGCCAGGGTTATTGGCCAATCATGCCCCGATTCAAAATGGTTGGTTAAACGTTTACAGTTTGCAAAGCGTTCCAGTGAAAACCGACCTTATCGCCGAAAGCATTTTGTACAATATCATACTCTCGTGTGTGCATAGTTTATGGGCTGATCATAAACGAGGAAAAGTAGATGTCTTGGGTGGGTACTAAGACTAAAGAATGCCGGAAAGGTTTAATAAAAGCCTCAAATTTCGTGATTTCATGTCGTCTTTGTCGTGCAGAGTACCGCAAAAATAGCTGAGTGCTGAAATGCTTGCAGCACGATCTTTTTTCCTCTTTTAACAAAATTAAACCATTGTTTTGTGCTGTTGTCGATGCCGTTGAAACACAATCAACAAAACGGTAGAACAGAGCAACTATTATGAGCCCAACCCTGCCGGTGGCCAACCATTTGGCTATGAGAAGAACCAGGGACTACCAGGATCAAATTCAACGAGTGGTCAGAGCGGATCTCCATATCTCAAGGCAAGCGTTCTAACCACTGGGCCACACTGCCTCGCTATCTTGATTAAAAATATCTTTGGGGCTTTAAAGTCCCCCGTACACCAGGGTGTGCGAGTTGACTGAAAAAGAGAGAGCCGGACGGCAAATAATCGACTCAAGATACTGAATGAAGTAGTGGGCACAATAGAAAAGAAACACAAATTAAAGCAACACTTTGCTGGAAGCGGATGAAATTAGCAAATTAATAGAGCTTCAGGTGTCTTGAATTTGTAACAACTTACAAGGTTTTAAACGTTGAATTTTGTTTAAACTATCATGGATATTACTATTCAAGAGAGGCACCTGCCAAAGCGGTTGAAAGGCGATGCGTGACTTTAGTCACAAGATTCGCATCATCCTTCAACTAGTATTTATAATAAGCAAGAAATTGGAACAGGATTTCAAGCCCAAAATAATTAAGCCTCCAATCTTAAAGCAACAATGTGTGGTTTATTTATTTTCATGTCTTATGTGTGTGATGCCGATTAAGTCGTGTTTGAAGGTCTAATTTGCTGCAATTAGAAAGACTGACTTCTCGGGGGAATCATACAAATCAACTCCAGCACTCTTTTGGTTTGACTCATCTTCACAATAATAATACCGAGATAATACCGCGATAGAAATGATATTTCAAAAAGGTAAAGCTTTGTTCTGAATTTAGCACTTATTAATTATTAACTAATCGCGCGGGGTCACTGGTATTAAAGTAAAGCAGTCTGGTACATATATCAGCCTCTGGACTTTTAAGGGCGAATTTATGATAATGTTTTAAGGTCTAATTTGCTGTAATTACAGAAACTGACTCCTCGAGGAAAACATAGAAATCAGCTCTAGCACTCTTTCGGTTGACTCTTCTTTATTCCACGACGTACCTTTGAAACAACAACAGGTCTGAACAAACGAGCTAGCTCCAACCACCAGCTAATTCACTGGTACAATTAAAGCATTTTTATATTCTTTGGTACCGAACTGATCATGTCATGTATCACCTATCGTATCACCTGGCAAGCAAAACGCGCCTGCGCAGTGCCTACATTAGCATAGTCACAATAACGTGTGGCGTTAAAAACTCACTCAAACCTATGCAAGGAACCCTTGTCAGCACATCAAAAGAACCGCTTCTTTTTCATGAAACCAATATATAACATTCTTAATTAAAAACCGAGTTGTTTTGAATTCCAAACACTTCATCCAGACACCAAATTCATGATAGAAGAAAATGTTTATCATCATAGCTAATATCTAGCCTTGTTCCGGGTACCTCTCACAATCTGTACTGAAGAATATTCAAGAACTTTTTATTTTCTCATCTAGCGTTCATGAATACAATACACGATCATCAGCTAAATCATTGGGTGACTATTGTTTTTTCAGTGAATCGCAACTGAACTTAAAGTTGAAGTCTTTTGCTAACTTTGGAACGAGATTACGAACTCTCTTCATCCTGAGGGCCACGCGCTTAAAAAAAGGCCATTCAAAAAAACAAACTTCTGCTTACAGTACTCAGAGTTGAGGATTCATTGATGTCAAAATTGAATACTGCTTGTCAGCGCTATTTGTCTGCAGTCTGCGGTCTGCAGTTATCATACACCTGAAGGGGAAGAAGGAAAAGAAGAATTTCGAACTTCAGGATTATGAGACGCTGAAAATTAATAAAATGGAAAAGGAAACGCCCCTTCATCCAAATGTGCCTCTTGCTCAAATTGTAGAACTTGAAGGGGACTGTGCCAAAAGAATCACAAAGTTTGGATTTATCACTACAAACACACTCGGCAAAATTAAAATAAACACTAAAGCCGTGTTCACACTCAAAGATCACCGATCGTTTCACATTTACCTCCGC
Organism: Montipora foliosa; assembly: GCF_036669935.1. NCBI lineage: Eukaryota > Metazoa > Cnidaria > Anthozoa > Scleractinia > Acroporidae > Montipora > Montipora foliosa. The sequence goes on along the minus strand of NC_090877.1, from coordinate 9,034,595 downwards.
AAATGTCATTTATTGCATAACCTGTTCGTCAGTTATGCAATAAATTATTCATTGACGAGACAGATAGACGACTAGGTAACCGATTCCGCGAATACATTCGCGATGTTGAGAAGAATGACAAGGATGCATCTAAGCCTGTCGCTCGTCATTTTAATCTCCCTAACTACTCCAAAAAACACATGGCTATCTGCGGCCTTTCCCTACATCTAGGTGCGACGGAAAGCCGCAAGAATCTGGAACAAAAATTCATCTTCCAAACGCTCGAAACGTCAGCTTTTAGAATCTCTGTACGGTGGCCAATTTCCATTATCAACTCTGTTGATAAAACCAAATTTTTGAAACAGAGAGAGCCGGACGGGAAATTTTTGACTGAAGATACTGAATGAAGTAGTGGGCACAATAGAATGGAAAAACAAATTAAAGCAACACTCTGATAAAAGCGGAAGAAATTAAATTAGCAAATTAATGGAGCTTCAGATCTCTTGAATTTGTAATTTTTGAAATTTGAATTTTGTTTACACTATCATGGATATTACTATTCAAGAGAGGCACCTGCCAAAGCGGTTGAAAGGCGATGCGTGACTTTAGTCACAAGATTCGCATCATCCTTCAACTAGTATTTATAATAAGCAAGAAATTGGAACAGGATTTCAAGCCCAAAATAATTAAGCCTCCAATCTTAAAGCAACAATGTGTGGTTTATTTATTTTCATGTCTTATGTGTGTGATGCCGATTAAGTCGTGTTTGAAGGTCTAATTTGCTGCAATTAGAAAGACTGACTTCTCGGGGGAATCATACAAATCAACTCCAGCACTCTTTTGGTTTGACTCATCTTCACAATAATAATACCGAGATAATACCGCGATAGAAATGATATTTCAAAAAGGTAAAGCTTTGTTCTGAATTTAGCACTTATTAATTATTAACTAATCGCGCGGGGTCACTGGTATTAAAGTAAAGCAGTCTGGTACATATATCAGCCTCTGGACTTTTAAGGGCGAATTTATGATAATGTTTTAAGGTCTAATTTGCTGTAATTACAGAAACTGACTCCTCGAGGAAAACATAGAAATCAGCTCTAGCACTCTTTCGGTTGACTCTTCTTTATTCCACGACGTACCTTTGAAACAACAACAGGTCTGAACAAACGAGCTACAATCTTGGACAAAATTGTTGAGAAAACTCTGCTTTTGGACTAAACTCCGATCACGAGTATGAAAAATAAGCTCTCTTTTTGCCCCCACCCCCCCTGATCAATGTTGCTAGACGAAACAAAGCATGTCGAACCTGGGCCTATCAACATTGGTAGTAGGGGGGAGGGGGATTGCTAATAATGTGCGATATTGAGGACGCAGTGCGCAAAATAACCCCTGTTTTTAATATTCTCAACCCTTTCTGTCCAAGATTGTCTGGGGATCATTTTGCCCAAGAACACAAAACGCGTGTATGTATGAGTTCTGTAAGTACAAAAAAGAAAATACATCAGTCGTAGGCATGTCGTCATGGTATTCGATTGACAATTAGAGTTAATTAACCCTAATAAAGAAAACAATGTTACGTCATCATTGAGGTTCATTATCAAAACAACTGGAAATGGTACATAATAGTCATGTTGACGACGCTTTAGGAGCGTATATTTTATTACAGGTGCAAGATCATAACGACAAAGCTAAAGATGTTGCTGAGGAAGTAGGAGTTTCATTAGTAACAATCTTTAGGATCAAGAAAGGTGTCCAAGGCCTTAAAAGGGAAGTTGTCCCGCTGTTTGTTGGTAAAAGCTGCAACAAAGGTGTGATCAGATGTGACCCATAGGATAAACTACATGGACCCTTCTTTGAAAAATATGTCAGGGAACAGTTCCCTAAACGTTTGGGAAAGCAAACAAGAATGTGGTATAACAGGAGCAAAATAGCAATAGAGCAAATTACTTCCGGTTGCAAGAAACCCACTTCCTGTCTGTAAACCGTGCGTCTTCGAATACGAATTGTCACGAATTTTAAATATAACTGCAAGGCATTATATTTATTTCCCCTACTGTTTTCTCAAGGCGTTGCTAATGAGTATAAACTATGCACAAAATCAATGAGATTTCTACATTTCTTACAAAAAGTGACGCATTTCAACGGTTAACACACCGGCTGGCTAAAAACAGACTGGTCATGAAAAATATTTCAAATCTGTTCAAATCACGTTAACCGACCAAAATTTCTCATTCCTTCGCCGTAAATCTATGTCAGTTAAAGAACACACAAAAGTAACCGTTGTTAACCGTGCAACTTCCTTATTGCGTGTAATCTTACAGAAATATATCTGCGATAATTTCATATCTGTATATACATATTGATCAGTGTAAACCAAAGTGGGCAAAAACAGCTAGGGCAAGGCCGACTGGTTTTGATATAACTCCTTCATATTGTCCTCGTTATAGGACTCAGTAGGTCTCTTACTTCTTAATCGTACTAATGTATGAATTCCACGATGTAAAAGAACAGCAATTTGCAGTGCAGTAAAGTAAAGTAAACAGAACCCTACTTATGTAAACAATTCACATACATGGCTAATATAATGCACTGCTGTAACAATGTTTGTTTCACGCAATATTATTGTATGACAAGTAATCCTCGACAACTTACTGTGTATCAGCCATGAGAAGACGAGTTTTACATACTATAAACATATGAGAGTGTTCACACTCTCATATAGACAGATATTTGATAGTTTATACCAAATACAATCTTGGACAAAATTGTTGATAAAACTCTGCTTTTGGACTAAACTCCGATCACGAGTATGAAAAATAAGCTCTCTTTTTGCCCCCACCCCCCCTGATCAATGTTGCTAGACGAAACAAAGCATGTCGAACCTGGGCTTATCAACATTGGTAGTAGGGGGGAGGGGGATTGCTAATAATGTGCGATATTGAGGACGCAGTGCGCAAAATAACCCCTGTTTTTAATATTCTCAACCCTTTCTGTCCAAGATTGTAGCTCCAACCACCAGCTAATTCACTGGTACAATTAAAGCATTTTTATATTCTTTGGTACCGAACTGATCATGTCATGTATCACCTATCGTATCACCTGGCAAGCAAAACGCGCCTGCGCAGTGCCTACATTAGCATATCCTTTCTTCGACCTTTTAACTATTCCAACGATTCGGTTTTTGCACAAGTTCCGTTGAGGTTTGCGCACCACAACCTAAAATCAGAAATACGAAAACTATGAGGAACACGTTACAACAGTTTAAAAAGCAACATATCTCAGAGCTCGACAGAAAACAACAGTCGAAGACTATTATATAACAGAGCACGAACAAGAGAAAAGGAGCGAGGCTCAAGGCACCGCCTAATCTATAAACTGTTAATGAAATTGTGTGTCACCGGAGTGCCTATTGTAATTAAAAATACAGAAATACAGTACTAAAAATACAGAATCATAGCACCAATCAATTTGTACCGCTAGTTACCATAACTTGTGGCGTTAAAAAGTCACTCAAACCTATGCAAGGAACCCTTGTCAGCACATCAAAAGAACCGCTTCTTTTTCATGAAACGAATTTATAACATTCTTAATTTTTGAATTCCAAACACTTTGTTCCGTACACCTGTTCCACAACAAATTCATGATAGAAGAAAATGTTTATTAATCATAGCTAATATCTAGCCTTGTTCCGGGTACCTCTCACAATCTGTACTGAAGAATATTCAAGAATTTTTTATTTTCTCATCTAGCGTTCATGGATACAATACACGATCATCAGCAAAATCATTGGGTGACTATTGTTTTTTCAGTGAATCGCGACTGAACTTGTAGATGAAGTCTTTTGCTAACTTTAGAACGAGATTACAGAACTCTCTTTATCCTGAGGGCCACGCACTTACAAAAAGGCCATTCAAAAAACAAACTTCTCCTTACAGTACTCAGAGTTGAGGATTCATTGATGTCAAAATTGAATACTGCTTGTCAGCGCTATTTGTCTGCAGTCTGCGGTCTGCAGTTATCATATACCTGAAGGGGAAGAAGGAAAAGAAGAAATTCGAACTTCAGGATTATGAGACGCTGAAAATTAATAAAATGGAAAAGGAAACGCCCCTTCATCCAAATGTGCTACTTGCTCAAATTGTAGAAATCTCGATCGGGTGTTTTGACAGACCTAGTTATTTTTAGAAACACTTTCCAGGGAAAAAATCCCGGGAAACAGCGTTTTCCTGGTTACGGTTAGCCAATCCTGCAATTTCGCATAAATTATTGTTGTGACTCTCGTTCGAACGACCCATACTTAATTTGGCTGTCCCTAGAGACAATCGTAACATTACTACTCTTATGGTCTTGTTATAATAAAGTTTCTATATAACGCGCGCTCTCATTGGTTTAAACAGCGTGCTTTATGAGAGTACAAAGCACGGAACAAACGAAAGCCCACGCCATCATTCGCAGAAATGGCAGATGAATTTCCGAATTTTACCTTGGGTATTATTGAAGCTGTCAGTTAAAGGCTTGCTCAGATATTCTGTCAAGTGCTTTGGATGGAAGACCTCAACCGTCGCCCGGTCCAGCAGTTCTTTCAAGCTCAGAAAGTCCTCACGCTGGAGTTCTTCATTTACAAAATTCCCAACAGGTTTTCAGATTCCAGCCGCAAGCAATGAAGAGTTTGTTTTCCAGTTGTCATGTCGGAAACGTGCAGGTTTTCATGGGCAACAATTCGGCCGGTTTTCACTGAACTTAATCATTTAGATCCTCTTTTTTGCTGTTTTTTACGGACTGAAACCGAACATCGAGGCACTTGTTTTTCCATAAATTCTAATTTTGTGTGATTTTCCAGTTGATTGATGTTTTGACAAGCCTTTGTTTCATTAACCAATCAAATAATCTTAAACATTCTTACAAGCGCGCTGATTGGTCCAAAGTAGCGTGCTTTATCAGAGTATAAAGCACTGTGCTGACGACATCTCAGTTCGCCACAAGCAGCGCGCGCTTTGAAAATAAAGTAGAATTTTTGAAGAAAATTACTTGTTTTTTATCATAAAACAAATAAAGAAGCCTTGACTGTGCTCTGTTCTGTTGTAAAGCACTTAGGAAGCGGCTAGAGCACTCAAGAAGTAGGGAGAAACACTCGCCTATCGGCTCGTGTTTCCCCCTACACTTCTTTCGTGCTCTAGCCGTTTCCTGCGTGCTTTACAACAGAACAGAGCACAGTCAAGGCTTCTTTATTTGTTAATTAGTAATAACCCACAAACTAAACAATTCAAGGGCATTCAAGCAACACAATTAAGATGAATGCAGGATAACTCGGACTATGAACAAACAACAGCCCTATATTCGTGTCTCGGCGTTTTGACATTTATTTTTAGATTGAATTTAGCGTGAATGAGACTCCCAGAGGAGTCCTATGACTGACCAATCGCAAGAAATTAACCTCACGTCGCAGCGTCACATAACCAGAATACGGAAAAGGTAGCCTAAAAATAGATCTGTCTGTTCAAAATGCGGTGACATAAGCTTAGTTGCAATTGATCGCTCCTAGTCGTGTGCTACTGGTGACTGCAAATCCTCATCTTAGTGCTTGAAACATTTTACTCGGGATTTTAACTTCCAAAGACCGCTGAAACTTATGGCGCTTTCCTTTTGTCAGACCTGGCCGGCCTGACCCGTCAGTTTACAAAGAAAATGCAACTATTTGAAGAAACTCTTGCATGATAAATACTCACATTCTTCTGGGGGAGTGTATATCATCCTCTAAGTGTGTTAATTTGAAGGTGTTGTAGAGTTAGTCCTTCCAAATGCCCGGTCTGGCCGATCAGTTCTGTCAAAATTGAAAGCGATGAAATTAAGACAAAAATATCACAAGAAAAAAGTCGAAGGCAGCAAACCAACGATTTGGTCCCTCTCTCAGGAGAAGAAAACTGAAGCCAAACTGTTTTAAAAAGATTTCTCTTATTTATTTACTTATATTATAATGAAACAAATTAATTCACGGTATTTCGCTTGCTGTGAGTGTGCCATTCGTTATCCGCTCGATGTTGTAAATAAAACTCACTCTTTCTCTGCCCTCCTAAGGAGATTCATCAATGAACAGTGTCCTTCTAAAAAGCTCTGAGATAGAAACGTAGAATCGGTTATCATGCACAGTACTCCAATCTTCTAAAGAGTGTAGGATGATGAATACACGAATAACTTTATTTAAATTTAAGGAGGTAGACGCAATAACCTATTATAGTTTTCTAACTTACGCCGACCCTCAATCTATAAACAAATCGCTTAGCGGGTGACTAGTACCCACAATGGAAGGCGAGAGGGAGAGATTTCATGAGACAGAGGTGAAGAGAGGCTGTCCTAATTCAATCGTTTAATCCTCGAAAACTTAATTTCCTCATTGACAGATACCGTATGATAACTTTCTTTCTCATGTGCAGCAGTTTCTTGAAACAGTGACAGTTATTTTTCCCATAAAAGCTGTGGGACTGAAGCATGGATCTGGTATTCATTTGATGTGACTGCTTTGCACCCCTGTTTTGCAAAGAGTTTCTGCATTTATGGAACCATAACTAATTACGAGAATGTACAAAGAACTCATGATCAGCAAATTGCGTAACTGACAAAATTTTGGATGGCGACCTCATGCAGCATAAGGAAATACACGCGGGAACACGCGACGGGGTCTCAGAAAATGTTACAAAAAACTTGGAATACACTTTTCGAGCGATTGTTCCAAGTTTTGGAATAAACCGGTTTCTAATGCTTACCAGTCTGTGACAAAATGAAGCCAAATAAGTCAATGGGGAGTTCAAGTTTTACGCTTAAAACATATTTTGTATGTGTGATGCTGAGTTAGAGTTGAAGGATGTCAGCGAACAGCCGAGGCCCGACATTAGTCTTGTTTTGTTTGACTGAAACTTTACTCCACGTGCTTGACAACCACAACAACGCATAATTAACAATTAGACCCGTAGCCCGCGGTCGAATGGGATATTGACCCGTGGCCCTTAAGGGCGAAGGGTCTAATTGCTTTAGTATCACCCAACTAGCCGGAGAGAAAAGGAAATAATAACGTTAGCAATGCATGTTGAAGAAATATTTATTTGGGAAGAAAGCGTCACGCTTTTCGTACACTGCAAGGAACTTCCTTCATAAATCAGTCGAGTGGCCCTCTTTTCTGAAGCAGTCATGTTTCGTCACGCAAACAAGTAAAATGACCGAGGGAGGCTTGGGAAGAGGAGAGAAAGAAGGGACTGCATCCGTTGCTGTAACCGACGCCTATTTCCCTTTCGTAAGCGGTCGTTGCCATTTGAAACGGTCGATGCCATTTCTCAGAACGGTCGTTGCCATTTGAAACGGTCGATGCCATTTTTTAGCTCTGAATTACACTCATTTTAGGTCTAAGAACTCAAAAGGTTGCGGTTACTGTGAGTTGTGTCTGGCTCGTGATATGAGTTAGGGTTCGGGTTAGGGTTCTATTTAGGGTGAGGGCTAAGAACCCGAGTTCGAGTTTTGAAATTTTCGGACTCTTTTTTTTCCTCAAGTTTGTCTTTTATAAATGTTTGTTTTTTTCCTTTTTTGTCTTAATTTTTGTTAATATTTTTTCTTAGTTTGTTTCTTTTAATTTTCTCTGAAGTGAAGTGTGTAGTCGACCGTTATAAATGGCATCGACCGTTTCAAATGGCAACGCTCGTTCTGAGAAATGGCAACGACCGTTTCAAATGGCAACGACCATTCTGAGAAATGGCAACGACCGTTTCAAATGTCAACGACCGTTAACGAAAGAGAAATTTGCGTAACCGACGCAACGTCACCAAGCAAATCTTGCTGTTCGTTATATGCAACAACTCTTAAATCAAAATCATTTGACATCAACTGGTCCTCAGCGATACTTCGGAGGGGAAAGATTACCACAATCGATGCTGCTTTATTCAGCTTGCTTGGGAATGGATTTTTAATAGAGCAAAGCTCTGGTAAATCATGCTTTTCCCAAAACCAGTCGACAAAACAGCCATTACATCTTTACTGGAAAGAAGTGCTTCTACCACCACCCTTTGCTCTTTTTTTAAATCAATATCACGCATTTGAAGAAACTCTGAATCTACCGGGGTAGCCATATTCACGTGGTCAACAAATATTCTTTGACATATCGATTTTTCAATAGTAATTATGTAATTATCTCGTCAAATGAGTCTGAGAACTTTCCATTGTTAGAAGTCCAATCGGGATTTCCCGTCGCTGGTGCAACGGGAAATTTTGAAAGCGTCGGTTAATGTTTATGTGCTAATTAACCTCACTAGCCTCGTTTGCATGGACAAAATACAAAAGAAAGGCTGCTTGAGAGCGAGGCTAGTGAGTCTCATTAGCACATAAACAAGAGAATACATTTTTGGCCGCCATTTATGCATTCGGTCAATACATCTACGTATATTTTTCCTTTCCCATCCTCTGAAATTGTCAGGAAAATCACGCTCTGTTTGGAGTTTCCGTCTCCCTTCTTGTCTCAACAGGGGTAAGCCTTGGTTGGCCAGGAGGTCGTAACTACCTGTGTGTCCAGTTTTGGAAATCCGCCCATTTCCTTATCTTGGGCGAACGGATCGGTTTATCCATGAACATGGTATTAACTTAACTGGACGCATGGGTAGAAAACAATCCAATGGTGAATTTCAAGATAAAAATTAAGAAAGGAGGACTTTAAAAGCAAACCACTCTTGAAAATTTATTTGAATAGCATTCATTAGTAGTAAAGAATCTGATTACACAGTCGGCCTGTTTCTACGGTCATATTTTTATCCCATACAAATTTGTTACTCCATGAAAGCAACTAAACATTTTATCTATCAAAGTTGTGAAAAAGCTGAGAAAAAAAGTCTTTTTTGGTAAGGAACTCACTGTTGAATTTCCGACTTTCAATTTCACTGATACAGCTACTCAAAACGCAACAGCCACGGCATCCGTGTTCACTTCAACCAAGACCTCACAGTTGAACATCTTATCCCGAGCTGCGACGCGTTCGGCTTCTGCAATCAACTCAAACCAGCTTGTCACCACTTCAGTGCCTGTTCAATTTCCGACTTTCAATTTCACCGATACAGCTACTCAAAACGCAACAGCCACGGCATCTGTGTTCACTTCAACCAAGACCTCACAGTTGAACATCTTATCCCGAGCTGCGACGCCTTCCGCTTCTGCAATCAACTCAAACCAGCCTGTCACCACTTCAGTGCCTGTTCAATTTCCGACTTTCAATTTCACCGATACAGCTACTCAAAACGCAACAGCCACGGCATCTGTGTTCACTTCAACCAAGACCTCACAGTTGAACATCTTATCCCGAGCTGCGACGCGTTCGGCTTCTGCAATCAACTCAAACCAGCTTGTCACCACTTCAGTGCCTGTTCAATTTCCGACTTTCAATTTCACCGATACAGCTACTCAAAACGCAACAGCCACGGCATCTGTGTTCTCTTCAACCAAGACCTCACAGTTGAACATCTTATCCCGAGCTGCGACGCCTTCGGCTTCTGCAATCAACTCAAACCAGCTTGTCACCACTTCAGTGCCTGTTCAATTTCCGACTTTCAATTTCACCGATACAGCTACTCAAAACGCAACAGCCACGGCATCTGTGTTCACTTCAACCAAGACCTCACAGTTGAACATCTTATCCCGAGCTGCGACGCCTTCGGCTTCTGCAATCAACTCAAACCAGCTTGTCACCACTTCAGTGCCTGTTCAATTTCCGACTTTCAATTTCACTGATACAGCTACTCAAAACGCAACAGCCACGGCATCTGTGTTCACTTCAACCAAGACCTCACAGTTGAACATCATATCCCGAGCTGCGACGCCTTCGGCTTCTGCAATCAACTCAAACCAGCTTGTCACCACTTCAGTGCCTGTTCAATTTCCGACTTTCAATTTCACCGATACAGCTACTCAAAACGCAACAGCCACGGCATCTGTGTTCACTTCAACCAAGACCTCACAGTTGAACATCTTATCCCGAGCTGCGACGCCTTCGGCTTCTGCAATCAACTCAAACCAGCTTGTCACCACTTCAGTGCCTGTTCAATTTCCGACTTTCAATTTCACCGATACAGCTACTCAAAACGCAACAGCCACGGCATCTGTGTTCACTTCAACCAAGACCTCACAGTTGAACATCTTATCCCGAGCTGCGACGCCTTCGGCTTCTGCAATCAACTCAAACCAGCTTGTCACCACTTCAGTGCCTGTTCAATTTCCGACTTTCAATTTCACTGATACAGCTACTCAAAACGCAACAGCCACGGCATCTGTGTTCACTTCAACCAAGACCTCACAGTTGAACATCATATCCCGAGCTGCGACGCCTTCGGCTTCTGCAATCAACTCAAACCAGCTTGTCACCACTTCAGTGCCTGTTCAATTTCCGACTTTCAATTTCACCGATACAGCTACTCAAAACGCAACAGCCACGGCATCTGTGTTCACTTCAACCAAGACCTCACAGTTGAACATCTTATCCCGAGCTGCGACGCCTTCGGCTTCTGCAATCAACTCAAACCAGCTTGTCACCACTTCAGTGCCTGTTCAATTTCCGACTTTCAATTTCACCGATACAGTTACTCAAAACGCAACAGCCACGGCATCTGTGTTCACTTCAACCAAGACCTCACAGTTGAACATCTTATCCCGAGCTGCGACGCCTTCGGCTTCTGCAATCAACTCAAACCAGCTTGTTACCACTTCAGTGCCTGTTCAATTTCCGACTTTCAATTTCACCGATACGGTTCAAATTGCAACACCTACGGCGTCTGCGTTTACTTCATCCAAGACCTCACAGACCCTAGTCAATTTGAGCAGTTTATCCTCAGCTGTGACACTATCAACTTCTGCACTCGGCTCAGTCCGGTTTCCACCCTCTCCAATTTCTGTTAACAGTGAAGCTCAAAATGTGACAACTACGGCATTTGCTTTCACTTCACCCGAGATCTCACAAACCGTAGTTAATTTGAAGAATTTATCTCAATCCTTGACGTCTTCAACTTCTGTCATCAATTCAACTTCCAAACCTTTGCCATCATCAACGACAAAGGTAGTCATAAGCTCCTCAATATTCCAGCCACAACCAAGCACAACTCAACGTCCTTTAACTTCTACTGAAGGTAGGCTCAACCGCAACATTTTGGAAGGTAAATTAGAGCAATGCCAAAGTGTAGATAGGCCTCTCGAGCTTCTTTTTGAAATGAAAACTCTACGACCGGCGGCAACGTCGATGAAAACGTCATCTCAGAATAAGGAGCTTAAGCAACGACGACGGCAACAGCAACGAGAACGTCATCTCAATATATAAATTCACGTTGCTGTAATCACTTCAACCTTATTAATATGACAAGGGTGTGGTAGTTCCTCAAAAGTGACACTGATCGGAACGGCGTCAATTTAGGGAAGAAAATGAAAATTTATCCTCAAGAGCACGCTGACGTCCTTCATGCATAAAACCTCAAATTTGAGATAGGACGCAGCTCTTTACAACCTCTAATTTCATTGGATCCCTTTATGACGCAGCTCTATCAAATTTAGCTATTTCACGTTGTTGTTTTGCACACGACGGCAAAGAAATGGACACAAGTGAAAAAGACACGCAGAGCGTGCAAAGCTACTGTTTTTGCCCACCAAATATGCAAATTTGTGACGTTCTCGTTGCCGTCGCCGTTGTCGTTGCTTAAGCTCCATAATATAACTTTGCCGTAGTGTCGTAATTATTCTATCTTGTTCACGTCGCTGAATGTAGGCCCGAGTATCTTAGAATTTCATGACAACTATTTCTCTTATGAATTCATCTTCATTGTCACATTTAGTGTCTGCAGTGCCATTCCGACTGGTCTTTCGATGGATGGATATCAAATTTGATCTACGGTTTCTAAACGCTTCTTCTTCGCAACACAAGACTTTTGTGAGCTTTACCGAATCTCAGGTAAGGTCTTCTAAAATCAATAAAATTAGAGCAAATTTAACTAAGTGCAATATTTAATATAATGCTCAAAGTGCATAAGATTAATTATTTTACCCATTATTATCTTTGTCACTTCGATAATATAGTGAATTACACAAAACTCAAGTCAAAAGTCGGAATTCATTCATTGATTCATTCATTATTAATGATAGAAGTATATATTAATAGTATAATATGAGCGTTTTAATAACAGTTATGAATTTTATAGAGTGCATTTTCTATTTATATATTCAAATGCTAAGTAGAAGCAAGATTCGATCTATGGATGAGATCGGACATCAGCGTGTGTACAGGAGCCTCTGGCAACCGCTATTAGGGCATTAGTGATCTCACCCAACTCACCAAACCCATGAGTGAATGACCCCTGACCACAACTACGGGAGCTCCATGTCTTAATTACTCTTCGCGAACAGTGTGAGATTTCTTTAAAGTCCCACAGAAGTATTCAACAAGTCATTGTTGTGACACGGGGCCTATCCTAATTTTGTCGTTCGTATCCGGGAAGACTAAGGTCTTAAGTCTCACTATTTGCAGATGTCACCACTAAGGCAGCACTTTCTCCTCACTTTTTTAAAGACCCTGAGTGTTGGGTAGTCCATTACTCAACCAACCGTACTATTTTGCATGTTGCTTAATTAAGTTAGACGAGGGATTAAAAAGGCTAACCGCTTTTTGTCCATTCCTTGTTTATTCGTTGAATTCGTGTGAGGTGGCTGAAAATGTAACAACAGCTGAGTTGAAATTCAATTTTTATTTTTGTTTGCTTGTAGCTTATCTCAAATCTGTCTCCATACGTCAAAGCCGTGAAACTGATTTTCATCAGGTAATTTTTTTCATCGTAACATTTTGGGCGTAGGCTTGCTCTCGCCCGCATATATCACGTGTTATCATTCGTTAATATCGAGAGAGCGTCATGTTATTTCAAAGAAATATGACTCTCGTTTCAGACCAGGAAGTGTGGAGGTCACTGCCGTTTTGACGATAGGAAAGAATGAAGACATAACAAAACTTGAACAAGAACTAGAAAATCGTAACAGGTCTGGATTACTTGGAAACGATTCTTGGATTGCACTCTTCTGGGGGTCTGAAGGTAATCTGTTACCCATCAAGTTCTCTTGTACGTCCGCCGGCTTTGCAAGCTTTAGAAGGAGCTCATTACCAGAAGAGTACAACTGCCATACTCGGTCTATCTTACAACATTTTCATATACCACATTATTTTAACTGAGAAGAGTTTTTGAATAAGCTTTGGGTTGCAGTAATGACCATTCTCAATCCCTCGGGTAATTCCTCAACCCAAAGGTAATTCCTATATCTCAAGGGTAATTCCTCCATCCAAAGAATAATTCATTGTTTAAGGCCAATGATTTCAGAGACTTACAACTGTGTTTTCATGATACGGCAAACGTCAAACGACAGGCTACTGCACGCTTGTCATAAACGCAGGAAAATCAATCTAAACTATTTAGCATCGCATCGTCGGCAAACGTTTGATATCTACGTTTTTCCGAAAGAACGAAAAAGCTTGATTTAAGCTAATTTCTTGCCTATCATCGCTCCAACAGCCCTTAACTGTAGAATACTCGCCTACTCCAAAGAACTTAAAAAACGTGCGGCTACTCTGTCATTCGCAAACAAGCAAACTGTGGCTATGTGGCTACATGGCTGAGTTCAAACAATGGCTAAGGTCTTATCTCCACAAAACACCGTCCAAAAATACAATCAAATAACAAAAAAACCTCAGGGTATACCTCACTCTGTAAGGAGCAGTCGTGGGTCAGATGGCTAGTGCGCGGCTTTCGGAGCGAGAGGTCCCCGGTTTGATCCTCGGTGACTTCAACGTCTGTTTCGACTTTCCTCTGATCCGTGTAGCTATAGCTTTAAATTCCCTTAAAATGGAGCACTGACAGAGGGAGGGGGGTAGACGGCTCACCGTCGGCTTCCATTGATACCAGCCTCGTAGCTGAAGGAACTACCGACGTTAAATAAAGTGACTTTACCTTTACCTTTAAGCGTAAAAAAGATGAAGCCATAACGATGATCGTCACTGATTCATACAAGAGGTAGAAGTTCAATGGAAACTTACGTAGTAAAGTAACCAAGTAGCCGCGTAACCTTGGTTTACGCGTTAGCTCGTTAACAGCGTACTCGCTCAGTTACTCGCTCTGTGAAAATGAATCAAAGTTATAACTGGTTAACAAGATCAATGCTGGGTTTTACTGAAAGGCCATAAACATAAATATCTGACGGTTGCCAGCACAAAGAAATGGACTCACTCTCAGTCCTTTTTTCTTTTTCTATTATTCTTCAGATTTCTCCTGTTTACCGCCTGAGATAACTATCCAGAATTTGCCAAGTTCGATTAACGAAGAAGACCCCGTTCCAATTCTTCGATCTAAAGATTTCATCGTACAAGGAAGCGTGACAAAAGCAATGTGCAATTCGTCCAACACGCTCCTTTTTCAGTGGTCTTTATCCAAGTACAAAGTAAATGATTCTGGAGAAACGGTTATTGCACGCACCATTCTTCTGGATACAAAAACCACCGAATGGAACCTACAAAAACGTCAGCTTAGTTACGGAAAATATTTTGTAGACTTTAGGGCAGCGTTTGCAAGTAATCCCTATTTGATTGGGAGCGCTCGGGGTTTTTTCAAAATAGTACAATCCCCACTACGAGCTGAAATTTCAGGCGGAAATAGCGTTACAAGAGGAAATGGTAGTATCATTGCACTAGACGGCTCATCCTCGCAAGATCCTGACACTGCACCCGGTGACATAACTTCAATGGAATTTACCTGGCTGTGCAAAGAGCGACAGGAGTCGTTTCCCACTGGTCCCATCGAGTCCATTCCGGTCGTTAGCCACTCCTCGGATAATGAAACCGGCGGATGTTTTGGGACTGGCATTGGAAAGTTAAGCTCGAATCTTGCTGTAGTAAACTTAACAACGAGTGCTATGGATGTGGGTAAATCTTATGACGTAAAACTTATAGTACAGAAAGATGGCCGACAGGATGACTTCGAGCAACAAATTGAGATTGTCAGCGGAAATCCACCCGAAGTAACAATTAGGTAAATACCATAATAGCTTTATAATAACTTTACTTGATTCATTACGTGTCGAGTCTAACTAAGTCTTATGCGCACGCGCACCTTTTCTTTGAAACACTCATGGAAAGGAATTAATGACCTACAAAGTTCTCACAGAAGCCCATTTCCCAGAGCCTTTATCTTCTATATTAACCCACGGAGTCAACCGTTTCCCGTATCTTTTTATTTATAGAAGCAACTCCCGTGGGGTTTTTTGCGGGTGTTTTCCCTCCTTAAAGGGGTTAGGCCACGCAATTTCAGGCATTTTCCGCACTCATCGAATGGTCATAGAATTAACTAAAATATCAAAATAACTGTTCAAAACTATAGAAGAACTCTAAAAAAACACAGGGAAGCCAAGAAGGGACATGTTTGACACAACTGGAGAGGATTGAAATGGATTGAATTTGGGTAAATTTGAAAAACTCTTGCTCTGCCAATTTGACGTTTAGAGCTCATAATTAACAAAATTAAGCAAAATTACCAAAAATAGCGTGACCTAGCCCTTTAAAACAATGGGTTTTCAGTGTTGATGCCCATTTTTGCTGAAGTATGGTATAGTGCGTCGAGCTTGCCTGAGGTCTGTTTCAAATGCCTCTGAAAAATATACGAGCAGACCTGCAATTCTACTCTAATTTGCGTTTTTATTTTTGTTTTGCCGTACAAGTTGCGTTATTAATTGTGAGGAAACCGTAAGTGTTTCGACAAGACTCGCCCTGCAGACTTCGTGCGCTGGGTATGCGTGCGAAACAGCAAGATACAAATGGCTTCTCATATATCTTGATCCTCTTGGCAATGAAACAAATGAAGTTCTGACGCCGGACATGACTCTAACTGGGCTCAATCTTCCTGGCATCATAATTAAGGAGAATGAACTAGCGGGAAATCTCACGTATCGATTAAAAGTCATCGCGACGCAAGATGTCGGCCCCGAGGGAATTGCAGCTTACCAGTTCACTATGAATGCTCCGCCCGTTGGTGGGAATTGCACCGTCAAACCGCTTAGAGGGAGAGCACTGAACACTAGTTTTGACTTTCAATGCAGTGATTGGCAGGTAAGGTCTGGATCAGGTAATTGCCGTTTTAGAAGGAATATATCGTGTTTCAAACATTGCTTTTGTGATTTGCCAACAATTGAAACAAAACAACCCAATAAGGCTCTAGTTGGCGCGTTAACAACAGCTGATAACAACGGTATTTTCGCTACAAGTTGTTACATTTGAAGGAGCTGTGTCACGCAACTCCACTGAACTGACTTTGTGTAGTTTTACCATTCACCCGTCCCTACTCGCGATGCGACTTAACCCAGAATTACTTTTAAACGACACAACTTAAAGCTTGTGAAGAAAAAAAGGTCTGTCGAGCGTGCGTAATTTAAGTTACAAATATAAACTACAGGGATAAACTTCGAAAAACTGTTAGGCTGAACATTTCTAAACCCCAATTGCAATCTACTTTAATCTTCCTCGGTATTTTCCATCCCTGCGTCCTTTAATTTGTATTTGCTGTTTTAGTCAGAACGTCCTTCAATGTTTTAAGTAGTTATGTTAAAGTTTTGCTTGATTTGGTTGCCAGCACCCATTTGCAGAATTTTGCTAAATTTCAAGTCGTGACACAGCCGCCTTAACAAGAGTTGGTGTAGTAGTAAGAAAAGCTCTGGCCACCAACCAATGCAGCCCGGGTTCGGTACCACAACAATTCTCACGATTTTATTATAAGGAGATTAATAATGCGCAGTCTTCGATTCGAAGTTGTTGTTGTTCAGTCAGCAGTGAACAAATGTACAAGTTCCTCTTTGATTTCTTTCCTTAGGATCGGGACAAACCGCTTACATACCAATTTGCCTACAAAACGGGTGGCGGTTTGTACACTGTTGTTTCCTTCGGATATGTAGCTCAAGCCAGAACAGTGCTTCCCCAAGGTCGCAAAGATGAAGACTTTGTTATCAAATTTGACATCACAATAAAGGACAGTTTGTCTGCAGAAACGGCGGTCACACTGCGAGTAATCGTAAGTGGCAGGCCTTTTTCACACATTTATTTTCTTGTTACACAAATTGCAGAAAAGGTCCTTATGCAGCAAGTCCAATAACGAACATGTATGTTAATATTCTAGTGCTACTGTGATCAATTACTTCTTTTTTTTCTTCAGATTTTGAGAGTGTGATTGCTTAACATTTGACTGGCAAAATTTTGAGGCTTTGATTTATATTTAAAGGTTATTTACTTTGAACGTAAGTTTTGGACTTCACGGTCCGCCATTACTCACGTTCTAAACTGACCGATTGGACACCAGAGGGATGGATCTAGGGAAAACTGACGTCATTTACTCACTAGACGCAATTTTCAGCGTGTAAATGCAGCTTATTATATATGCAAAACACGAGTTAAAAGTCTGATAGCCCGAAAGTCCAGTGCTCTATAGTATTTCGCATTGCACGTGTGTCCTTGCGACACTCAGCTCATACGCAGTCTAATTCCGTTTCCTAGTTCTTCAAGTTTCATCCGTCAAACTGCCATGTATGCATGTGACTAATGAACTCACCTGTTGCTCCTCTTTTGTGTTTTGTTAGGTTGAGCCCCCGTCTGCAGGAGAGGATCTCAGCGGTCTTGCTGTGGGTAACAACAGTCAACTTAATCAGCTTGTGCAACTGGGTGACGTGAAGAAGGCCACTCAGCTCGCAAACGCCGTCCTGCAAACTGTGCAACAGTCGGAAACAATTAAAACTAATGAAAGGATTGAAGTACGTGAGCAAAGTCAACAGTAAAACATTTACTCAAACAAGAATCTCCTATCTATTGAAAGTTCGGATCGTTGGGTTAAATAATTTGGGGATTTTAATTGGTTTAACGCGACTGCATTATAATCAACAACACCATGCCCAACACAATGCGTATCATGAATTGTCTTGCAGTGTGCTGGAAACAAAAGAAGATTAAAAGACAAAGAAAAAGATTGAGAACGTCGTTGCTGATTTCCCAAAAGTCTTTTTTTAAAAGTGTCCTCAAAAGCGACACTCAGTTTCCTCGAAAAAGTACATGACGTCATAAGCACTCAGGGGAAGGCGACAACGTTGTCATTTTGGATTTCAAGTTTTGTGATAAGACCGTGCGCTGGCTATGCGTACGTCCCGGGAAAACGCGGCAACTGACCTCTAAACATCCCAATTCCCGAAAAGCTCGTCTTCCCAATTCGATGTAATCCTTTTTTTCTCATGCTGGAAATAAATTCAGCGACGTTTCTCAGGCATTATCCTACTTGCATTGGTAAAATACGACATGATAAAAGCTAACCAAGAGAATAATATTTTTAGATAACGTTCTCGTAGCCGTCGTCGTCGATGTTCTTGCTTAGGCTTCCTTCTGTCTTATCTAACACGCAGTCTCTTTTATGTATTGTAACTTATCAAGTGACAGATAGAACACATCCTTTGCGATCTCATTTTCTTATTTGTTTCTTTGCAGATTAAGTCTTCTATTGTAAAAGAGGTGTCTACTGTGGAAGTGGGTAATTTGCAGTCATTGACTCAAGTCACATCTGTGATTGGACGAGCAACCCTAGAACCCGAGCAAGTCACAGTAGAAACACAGGTAGGCACGTGATAGCCATGTTATGAACACGTGCTATCTACTTTTACACGTTATTACTTTATCACGGTTCGTTACTGTTTGGACAAAACAAAATCCCGTTTGAAATTTGGAAAGGAAAAAATGCTGTATGGGGGGATACTGTTTTAACCTTCTTGCCAGTGCCTTTATCCACCGGCGGAGAGTTTCCGAATTTCATAGAACACAGTGCGACTAACGGATGCCATTACCTTCGCTTCTACGGTTGCAAAATATCTTCATGAAGTCTGTAATTGCTTTCTTCGAAGAACACGCAAATAAAAACAAGCTCAGGAGCTTTCGCTGTTATCAGCATGAAGGTGTTAATTGGTGAACCACGGCTTCTTATTTTCGCTTTTTGCCTCCTGGTTGTTCAAAAGGTGATTAAGGACCGCTGGAAGACCATATTTGTTATCTCTGTTTTTCATTTACTTTTTGGCTCGTGATCCGAACGGATAACGTGGTAAAAAGGGAAAATGAACAGGGAAACACAGACAAAATATCTTAAGAAACATGTACAAGGAAACGTAAACCATTTTATGGATCAAGAAGCTGACAACAAGTTCGGAAGCAATTTCGGGTACAAGGGAACACAAGCAAATTTAAGAGAAAAAGGACCCCAAATTTCACCCCCCCCCCCCCCCTCCCTCCTCTCCGAGGACCTCCTCATTGCTGATTTTTAAAAAAAGCGTGATTGTACTCTGTAGATTTGCACCGCAAATACGAATGAGTATTGCTGCTACTTAAATATATTTTTAATTTTCAAATTCTTCCTGTCCTTATTGAGCATCCGCAATGAACTAAGCTGAAAACTCAATTACACTTTAGGATCTTGCTTTGCAAACTCTGTCATCCTTGACATCCTTGTTACGAGACAAGACCAAAGAGGATTATGCCGCTGAATCAACTCTGGTTGAACAAGGAGGAGAGAACCTGGTGCTGAGCCTTGGCAATGTCCTCAATTCTGCTGCTCAAAAAGCCAGCGTGATTGGAAAGAAAAAATTGTCAACTGTCGCACGAACAAAGGTAAATGAGCAATCGATGCTAGGTCAGTGTTTATTTAAGCAGCAAAAATGTTTGTGTGATTGTTTTCGTTTTCTAGTTTGTGCATCAAAACCAGAACAAAGCTCATTAATCAGCTGATTAATGATTCTGGCCAACTTCAACAAGGGAAATTCATGATTTAAAGAATTAAAAGCGCGGAAAATGCATTCATTCCCGCAGCGCGGTCGTCCGATTTTGTTATCACTCGTATGATAACAGACCGAATTGGACTCCACTCAGTCCTATTACCATTACAAATTTGCTAATCATAGCGAGACACCGTCCATAAAATATGTTACCCGGACCGTCAACATCAATTGCATCGTCACAGTCCCAAATCTTTGCTCTTAATATCGGGTGATGTATCAGCTCTCTCATTGGCTCGCTACCCCTGCCAAACACAGAAGACTAAATAATTCAAACACTGACTTAGACGCTGCTCAAAATACCAAACAATAGCAGGCTACGAGAGCTGCTACACTACTGTTAATATCTGTTGTCTTTCAGAGCCAGAATGTAACTAAAGATATCGAAAGGCTTTTGGATGACGTAGGAACGACTCTTTTGTCCAGAATGGTTGTTGACCAGGAACCTCATCGGGTGAAAACCAGCTCATTGGGCATGATGCTTAACAGAAACAGTCCGGGCTCACTACAGAAG
>NC_090877.1:8989218-9011718 GCF_036669935.1 Montipora foliosa | reverse complement strand
CTTGCTTCGGGAAGGGCCGGCAAAAGAGGTCGTGTGTGGAATTTAAGGACCCTCCACAACCAGAAAACATCACGGTGATACCGGTTTACAACCCTAAAACAGACGCTAATTATTCGATGAATGTCAAACAGGAGGAGTGTTTGTTTTGGGACAGCGTAAAGGAACAGTGGTTGTCTCGTGGCTGCAAGGTAAGCTCCTTGGTTCTAGTAATGGATGGATTGGATTGGATTGGATTTAGATTTTTATATACTGCACATAGCACATGCAGTCTCCTGGCGGTTTACAATTCTTTCTCTGGGATGAGATCTGACGTCAGCCTTTAAAGGAGCTCCTGGCATCCCCTGTCAGTCCATATTTAATCTCACCCACCCAACCCACGCATAATGTTAGAGTATGACAGACCACAACACCGGGGGAATCCCCCTGGAGTCTGCCCTGAATGTCTCCCTCGAGAACGGCTTAGGTGAGGGAGATTTTCAGACACAGCAAAAAGCAAGAGTCGTGAGGAAAATCAGACTGACCTGTTGGCCGCAAACCGTCTTTCAGTATAACAATTCTCACTGGTAACATTGACTATTTTTTGCTTTTCTTTCTTTTTGCTTGCCTACACAAGCATTATAGCACAAGACACCGGAAACCGTTCCATTCTCTGGTGCTTATGCAGGCCTCATTATATCGAAAAAATTAAACCGGGAGGACGCAAGCTCGCCAAGCGGCGATG
Source organism: Montipora foliosa (assembly GCF_036669935.1). NCBI lineage: Eukaryota > Metazoa > Cnidaria > Anthozoa > Scleractinia > Acroporidae > Montipora > Montipora foliosa. The sequence goes on along the minus strand of NC_090877.1, from coordinate 9,010,997 downwards.
CAAATTTCCCTTTCGTAAACGGTCGTTTCCATTTGAAACAGTCGATGCCATTTATAACGGTCGACTACACACTTCACTTCAAAGAAATTTAAAAGAAACAAACTAAGAAAAAATATTAACAAAAATTAAGACAAAAAAGGAAAAAAAAAATTTATAAAAGAAAAACTGGAGGAAAAAAAAAATACGGAAATTTTAAGTCTCGAACTCGGGTTCTTAGTCCCCACCCTGAACAGGGCCCTAACCCGAACCCTAACCCATATGATCAGCGAGACACAACTCCCAGTAACCGCAACCTTTTGAGTTCTTATACCTAGTGAGTGTAGTTCAGAGCTAAAAAATGGCATTGACCGTTTCAAATGGCAAGGGAAATAAGCGCCGGCGATTTACACGAGAGGGTTAATCAGACCTTATGCAGACAAGCTCAGCCGAGCTGCATTATCGCGGTGCCGGTCTTGTTTGCATTTGTGCAATGTTGCATGCCCTCTCTAACAATGCTACCTTAAGTAGCACTAACCTAAAAAGTGGTTCTCTTTTAAGGTCGGATTGAATTCCACTTCAACCTCTCTGCAATGCCTGTGTAACCACCTGACCTCATTTGGCGGAGGAGTCCTGGTTATGCCCAATAAGCTTGATTTCGATGTGGTCTTTACGGAACTAACGCGGATTCATGAGACAGGAAATGTTGCTGTTCTCTGCACGATTATTGCTGCACTGTTGGTGTATTTCCTGGCTTGTATATTTGCAAGAAAAGCTGATAAAAAAGATCGGGCCCAGGTGAGAATAAGTTTGGCTTTGTTTCGAATTGTGCAAAGCGTTTTCACTCACGAGACCAGTAGCCATATTGGATTACTGAAACAAAAGAAAGTATTTGCATACAGTTAGAGTTCATTTTCATTTGATTGGACGAAATCCGGATCCCTTAAATCTCGGCGATCGGCCCGGCAGAAATTTTGGCGAACAACACTTGGTTTTTTTTAAACTTTTAAATCTTCCTAGTCAAAATTGTTTCTATAATTGTAAATATGAGCGATTTTCAGTGATTACGTAACTGAGAAATTTGAATGTGGTAGCGCAGGAAAACTCACAACAATTGTTCAAGAAATTTGTTTCGTGTCTTTTATTTTTATATTCACGACTCATTCACAAGAGTGGGTGCACAGCACGAACTGAGAGCCTGAGAGTTTAATGCTGTCCAAATAAGGTACAAAACTCCCGTAAGCACAACAGAAATGAATGCAACTAAGGAAATTATGCAGCCGCTTGATACGAATAACACAAAAACTCAATGGGAAATTGTGAACATATTCCCCGCCCCGACCTCTGAGGGCCAAAGGTGATTACAAGATAAAGGAATTTTAATCAGCAGAAAAATATTAGTAAAGACCAAATTTTGAAAGTTCGAGAGCTAAGATGAATACACATTACAACAGTCCTACCTGAAATATGCTACGACAACAAAAGACTACATGCCCAGGAGGCAAACATGCGTCACATACCTTTTGGAGAATATTTACATTCTATGTCCCTTACAGTTTAGACTACATTACAGTAAAGTATTCTTTTTATTTCGTGTATGCAGACTGGTCTCCCCGTGCACCTGAACTCTTCAATTGAAGAAGGCTTTCAGTACGAACTAACCATTGTTACTGGAGTGTGGAAGAATTCTGGGACGGATGCTAACGTTGCCATGGTCATTCATGGAAGCGAGGCAGACAGCCAATGCATATTATTAAACAGGAACATGATCGAGTCAAGAAGAGTCCTGGCACGAGGGAACGAAGACCTGTTCGTGATTCATTTGCCAGTTTCTTTGGGTGAAATTCAATTCGTTCATATTTGGCACGACAACTCAGGAAAACACCCCTCTTGGTTTTTTAGCCACATGGTAATAAAAGATGTCCAAACGGGAAGAATTTTGACCTTCCCCGGCAACACGTGGTTTGCCTTGGAAAAAGGAGATGGGAAAATCGACAGACTTTTAACTCCGATCTCCCTTGAGGAGGAGAAGTCTTTCAAGAATTCGTTAAACTCGAGAAGCTCTTCGAGTTTCACCGAAGGCCACATGTGGTTGTCTGTAGTTACCAAGCCCCCGAAGAGTAAATTCACGCGCGTTCAAAGGACCACTTGTTGTTTGTGCTTGCTGATGTCCGCCATGTTGGTCAATGCGTTGTTTTATCAGACTGACGACGTAGCTCACCCTACAATACAGATTGGTCCTTTAAAGTTCAGCTGGAGACAGGTTGTGGTAGGATTGGAGAGCGCGTTGATAGTAACTCCGGTGAACTTGTTGATAGTGGCCATTTTCAGAAACAGCGCTGAAAATCGTTCCAATAAAATAACGCCATCCGCTCTGAAGAACAAATCTGCATCGGTTCATAGCAGGATTCAGGCTTTTTCATGTTGGGGTGAAGCAAAGGAAAGAGAGCGAGAAAAAGAGGAAACCGAAAGTAATTTGTCCGATCATGCAACGCTTTCAGGAAGAACATTACAAAGAATCAGAGCCTTACCTAAACAAGACTTTCTCTTTCCTTATTATTTTATATACATCGCTTGGTTTCTGAGTTTTGTCACTGTAATTTCATCTGCGACGTTTACCTTTTTCTTCAGCTTACAATGGGGTAAGGATATTTCCAACGAATGGCTTTCGTCAATGCTTGTATCGTTTACGGAAGACTTGTTTGTTATACAGCCCGTTAAAATAGTCATCATTGTGCTTATAACTGCATATTTCTTTGGTTCTAAATCCGATGTGAAAGAAAGAGGTGATCAAGTCAAATCTGAGCATGCGTCATCTACTAATGCGACGACGGATTCGGCTTTACCGAGCATCGAAATAAAGACTCTTCCTGAAGACGAGATTGAATTAGCGAGGGAGTACCGATTAAAGGAGGCAAAAATGTTTTCGTTTGGCAAAGAATTGTTCCTTTATATGCTGTTTTTAACCTTATTGACGGTTGTGTGCTATGGCAACCGAAGCTATCATGGATATTTAATCACAAGGAACCTCGAGGATACATTCAATAAATTTCCTCGGGTGAGTAGGTATTAACGTAAACGAAAACACTTATGGGCAACTGATACCTTTCAGTTGCAATCCAGCTGAGCCAAAGGCCGCTAAACATACTCTACCACTTCAAAGGCGCTGTTACACTGAGCAGTTTTTCGTGCTTACAACTAATACTTGTATCGCAAGTCCGTTAAGAGACAAGTTGTTCGAGATATGTGAGTGTAACACTTTGGAAAAGCCGAAGTCGGTCCGGGACAAGTTGAAAAAACCGTCACAGAACGTAGATTCGAGTTTATTTTGTTATGTAATAAATTCCTGATCTCGCTCACTACAAGGTTACCTTATCTTCCGCCCAGGCCCTGACATAGATTTCACACTCGGCCGCGATCGTAAGAGCATGCCTGGAAACAAAGCTTCACCTTTATTTCTTGATTTTGTTGTGTAGGCTAAAGATCCCCGATTTTATTGGAAATGGCTTAAAGGTCAGTTTGTGGACGGAATTTACGCTAACGAGTGGTACAACGGCAAGAAAGCCACCAAACAAGAGTACATCAATAACAAGAACTCCATTCTGCTGGGAATGCCCCGACTCAGACAACTAAGGGTTAAGAAAGGTAGGAAATTTTCTCGCAGTTTGTTAATTTTTTTGACCCACCCTCACTTTAAAGGGGCTAGCTGACGCTATTCTAGGTAATTTTGTTTAATTTTGTTCATTATGAGCTCTAAACGTAAATTGGCAGAGCAAGAGTCTTTCATTCGCAAAATCATAGCCACATAACTACTGAGAAAAATTTTCCAGCTTTGTAAGTGACATTTTGATGTAGATTGATATAAATTTGAAAAAAGGTAGGCCGACGTTTTTCAAATTTACCCAAATTCAATCCATTTCGATCCTCTCCAGTTTTGTCCATTTATGTCCCTTCTTGGCTTCCCTGTGTTTTGCTAGTTTTTCTATAGTTTTGAACAGTTATTTTGATATTTTAGTTAATTCTATGACCATTCGATCAGTGTTGAAATTGCCTAAAATTGCGTGACCTAGCCCCTTTAAGAACCCACACAGTGAAAAGGCTATCCATCACACGGCCCGTACGGCCCCGCGCGCGCTTTCATTGTAGACTATTGCGAAAATCCCCGTACGAGGGCCGTACCCATTAGCGCGAGCAGGGCCGGAAAATGCCGTACGGCCCTACTACTGAGGAACACGTACTGTTCCATGCGATGCAATTTCAGGGGATTTCGTCACTTTTAAACATTCAAGTTATTTACAGCCAGAAAAGCAAATGCAAGCAACATTAAGATAAATTTTCTGTCCAAATTTTTGTTTATTTTGTCCTAACTTCATCGTCTGAGTGCTCATAAATAGTGCCGTAAAAAACCCATATGATAAAATGCTTATTGACTGAGTTAAGGCCGGGCCGGACAGGAAATTATTTGGCCCTCGGTTATGGTGCACTGACCTCGCTGCGCTTGGTCCGTATGCCATGACCCCGGGCCAAATATTTTCCTGTCTGGCCCGACCTAAACTCAGTCAGTAAGATTTAATAGACTTGCAAAACTCTTTCTCTCTGTTTTAGATTCGTGCACTGTTCCAGAGTTGGCCCGAGATTCAGTTAAACATTGCAACGATTACTATAGTTTAGGTGAGGAAGACAAAACCCGGTATCACTTACCAGGATGGAAGCCTTTCGAAGGCTCCAAAGATTGGGCCAACTTCTCTGGCCTCTGCCCAGCCCCATGGAATTATGTGCTTCAGGATCAACTGCACAATTCACCAAGTTGGGGATTCTTTGACGTTTACAGTGGAGGGGGCTTTGTTGCTGATCTAGGATACAATAGATCCACAGCTGCCAAGGTGATTGATAACTTGCATGAATACAGTTGGATAGATCGACAAACTCGAGCTGTTGTGCTGGAATTCGTTATCTACAATCCAAATACGGGCTATTTAAGCATCTCTACTTTCTACTACGAAATTCTACCATTTGGTTATGGTCATCCCTTTGTCATTATCGACACGTTTCCACTGACGAGCACGCAAACTGGATTTTACCAATTTTACTTGATTTGCCAGCTTTTGTTCATCATATTGGCTCTTTTGTTTGTGATTCGTGAGGTGTACAACATCTACAAAATGAGATGCAGCTATTTTAGAGACGCCTGGAATTGGGTGGAACTCCTACAGATATTGTTTTCATTTTTGGTTGTGGTGTTCTTCGTTATCAAGTCAAAACTCGTTCTAAAAAGCGCTTTAAAAGTTAGAGAAAACCCCTTTGTTCCAGTTAGCTTTAGAGACGCTGTTGTTTGGAATTACGCGGAGAATCTGGTGCTGGCAATTGCTGTTTTCATTGTAACTATAAAGTTATTACGTATGATTCGTTTTAATCCCCACATAAGTATTCTGATGTCATCATTTCGCGAATCCAGAGGGTTACTGCTATCGTACTCTGTTATTTTCATCATCATTTTCATGGTTTATGCTCAATTTGCAGTCCTAATACTAGGTACCAGTATCTATGATTATTCCTCGTTTCCAAATGCCCTGATTTCAGAATTATTGTTGAGCCTTGGAGAAGAAATTGGTTTGACCAACCTGTTGCGAGTCAACCGAGTCTTAGGTCCATTGTTCGGATTCTCTTTCGTCCTTCTTAACGCTTTCATCTTCGTCAACTTTTTCGTTGCAATATTGAATGATTCACACGCAGAAGTGAAACACAACACGGACAAGCAGTCAAAGGAATTCGAAATGGCGGATTTTATTCTAGATAGACTAAAAGAATTTTTTGGTTTCGGCAAAACTCAACACGACGAAAGTTCAAGTGAATCTGAAGAGAACAGAGTAGAAAAAGAAAATAAGGAAATGCACAACACGTCTTTCTCAGCAATAGCTTTTCAATCACACAGACTTCGCGGGAGGGCAAGGAATTTCCACTTGCGAAATGCCAAAAAGTTGCGGGAAACTACAAGAAAGGAAAAGAAAGAACGTAGAGATCAATTAAAACAGGAAAAGGCAGAAAGCAACACAGCTGATGAATCATTTGTTGAGGGAAATAAACAACACTTGAAATCTACTGTGGAAGTAATCAACGCTTTAGATCGCTTACATCGAACATGTGCTCTTAAAGAAATAGATTCATTGACGAGTAAAGTCGCTCGAGACGATGAAAGAGAAGATATAGAAATTTTGTCGTTAATACGACTTCTAAGAAGCAATCGCTTTGAAGAAGAAAAGGAAGAAAAAGAAGATATAGAAGATGCAACATCCGAAACAGAAGCCGCATTGAATGATAATGAAATAGTTTCATACATAACTTCGCCAAACACGTCACCCGCTTTAAGCACAAGAGCAAGCGCTAATAGTTCGAGAAAACGTGTATCCACGGAAGGCTTGAACGATGAAACAGTGAGGCTTCTTAAAGGACTGACTGCTGGCCGTCAGTTACCGGAACACTTGACAGGAAAACAAGTCCAAGAGAATCTCCGCGCAGAACTGCGAAAGAAAAGCACCATTCGTCCGAAATGGCGACTGTAATATTCCTTCGCTTCATTTCTATGGTGTCTGGCGAAAACATGGACGAAACTTAAAAAAGGCTTGGGTTCATCTAAACTATACAGGTTGCCCAATCATTATGAAATACCCAAAGTAACATTTGGTAACAGTTATCGTTGGTTTTCACCCGCGTGATCAACAGCCATGTTTGTCAACAAAAACAAAGGAAAACACTTGCATTTCCCAGAGAATTGGATCGGGACACAAACATGGCCGCCGTTCTTTGTTCAGAGTCATAAACATGGCGGCCGTCACGTCATGTGAAAACCGAGAATACGTGTAAGGTTTGTTTTGGCTAGTGACGCAAGCATGCGCACAAGCAGTATTCGCGTAATGATTGGTTCCTTTTGTCTACACAAGAGACACAAAGAAACAACCGGTTGCTTGAGTCGCTACTGAAAACTGCAATTCTCGGGTTTCACATGACGTCACAGCCGCCATGTTGGTGTCCCCAAACAAAGAAACGGCGGCCATGTTGGTGTCCCGACCCAATCCTCCGGGAATTGAACTCTATTGTTATGCAAACGTTCTCTTGTGTTTTCGTTGAAAAACATGGCTGTTGATCACGTGAGTGAAACCCAAGAATAAGCGACAAAAGTAGTTGAGGCAACTGGGAAGACCGTAGTCAGGAAAAAATCACCTTAACGTTACATTTTCCACTGCCCCCACCCCCTCCTCTCCAAATGCTTAGAGTTTATTAAAATTTACTAAAAAGTTTGTTAGATACAAGATTGGTTACAGCGAGTCCCATCTCGTATCGAACGCGCGCCGATAGAATAATTACGGAGTTTAAGATCTACGACGCGACGGTAACGAAAACGTCATTTAAAATTGTAAGGTCAGGTTTATTAATCTTTTTCGTCATTATGTCGGCTTGTCTAACTTCTAAAACTAGTGTAACTTTCCAGGAACTGAATTAGAAGGTGCGGTGGTGAATCTACGACAGAAAATTCAAATTCGCTGCCTTTTGTTCACGTTCTCCGTAAAAGTGAGAATTGGTAATTTCACGTCGTAGATTTGCCGAAAACGTGAAAGAAATAAACAAAAATGAAAAATGCACGTGCATAGCGTGCAAAGCTATTGTTTTTGCTCATTAAATATGCAGAATTTGTGACGTTTTCGCTGCCGTCCCGTCCTAACAACGCCGGCTACAGCGACGACCAAACGATAAAGTGAGAATATTGTTGGTTAAAAAAATAAAAATAATCATGCTGCACCGGAACATATTTCAGTAAATTTCTTTGCCATAATCCACAAAACAATAACCGTAAACGTGAAAAAAAAAAAAAAAACAATTTTAGGTTTTGACGACAACGTGAGCATACAGCAACGAATTGTTCATTTTCTACCTTTACTTTTAAAATTGATTTAAATTCGCGTTCACGGCAGACGCCAAACGTGAAGCTGAAGTTTGCGTTTTTCCAAAGATCAAAGAAACTGGTTTGATTTTAGCTCCTTTTTTTTGCCTGTTATATAGAAATGTCGCGCAACTTCTAACAAGAGAGAGAAAAGTTATAGTAAAGAGAATTTTCATGTATTTATGACAAGCAACAGCCTACCGTTTCACGCTTCCTGTTTGATGGACACGCGATGCTAAATCTCTCTAATGCGCATGCTCTGTACAACGTGAACATGATATGGTATAATCGCGAGATACTTCGACAGTTCTAGGTTACATTTTGGAGTGACGTTTTCGTTGATTATCCTTTGTAGAATACAGAGCTTCTAATGATGAGAGGTTTTTGAGAAACATTTTAGAATAAAAAATAGCGATATAAAAACATGACGTTTCGGCGATGACATGTCACAATTATCAAATGCAATTTATAACAAGATAGTGAACGTTATATATAAAATAGTAAGTGACAAATTACATTGGAATAAACGAGGCGGGAAAAAACAAAAGAATGGGAAAAATTTTTAAATAAACTGTTTCGCTGGAATGGAGTCATTTTGAGTGTTCAGAGTCGGTCTCTTTTTCCTTATCAAAAGCATCTCGTAAATAAGGCACTCAAATTTTCCGTGGCATTTCTTTAAGATGGTAAAATGCTCTTGAAGATTGGTAGTTCTTTGATTGTGTTTATCCTTTAGGTGTTTACCGATGACGGAATACTTATGCTCCCCGATGCGCAGGTGGAGGTGGCGGATCGTGTAGCCTACATAATTCGAATCACACGAATTACATTGCTATTCATACACAACGCATTGCTGGTTTACAAGTGAGGGCTTTGTTGCCGCAACTTTTCAATTTTTAAATCTTTTAAAAACGATGTCTGCGTTATGAAGATAAGTTTTTATTCCCATGTGATAGATAACCAATGGCGGAAGATTTTTATGGCATTTGCAATGGCGAGCCAAGAAAGAGCCATTACAAATCTCTTATCAATCTCCTGCTTATCAAGCATCTGACTTGGAAAATGAATGAGATGGTGTAGGTTTAACAATAAATATCCTATTACAAGAACGAATACTCTGAAATTTATACGGCAAAGGACACTTATTAGAACCCTATCAGGTTGAAACATAAAAGAAACAGTTGAAAGTGTTTTAAACACAGATCAATATCCTTCAAACACAATAAAATTGGTCGGAAAAACAAAAACTTGATTGTCAAGCAGTATGACAATGCTCGCTCAAAGAAGGCTTCCGTTTAAAAAGCTCAGGACAAAACAGCATAATATGGATCAGAATTGCCATGCTTAGCGTGTAAAATAACGATGGCCACAGGACTTTAGGAGGTACAAGCTCTTGGTAATGGTCCATCTGCTATAGCGCATGCGTGACTGTTTAATTGCAACGTTCACCCCTATATTCAGCAACTTCCGACTCTGGGAGTTGTTGGTATCTCTGCAATGCTCTTCGAGTAGATTATTTTCTTGCCAGCGTCAGCTTACAAGTGTTTCTGTTGACTTTAATTCCTTCATGTCCTTTTCAGAGCAGAAATTTAAATCTTTACAATCGATATTGTTTCCTCGCAAACGCAACGTTTTGATTCGGTGTCCTAAAAAACAACGTACGATAAACGGATTTTTATCGCTCTTTCTTTCGTTATTATCGAACACTGACTGTCGTGGAGTGGACTACAAATGAATGACGCGAAGGCAAAACCGAATCACACAGCGTCTGGTAAGGGCGAGAAAAAGGAGGTCATACCATGCAGTGATTCAACAATAACGTAACAATTGGTAGAAAGTCGGAAAATAATACATCATTACCTGAGCAATGTTTGGGCTCTTCCTTTTCACTGCGGTCACGACAACAAACACGACACAGATTGAATGAACACTTCATGCCCTGAAACACATGCAAGTGACACGTGAAATTCTGAACGTTTCAAAGATATTTATATAATAACTTAATCAATGCTCGCGCACATGCACTCTGATTGGTCAATCAGCTATGGTTTATTGTGCCAGTAAACCCATGGAAATTTCGCGCGCCTTCTGCGGGTCGTGATTTACGATTCTTCTCGTGTTCTTCCAATACCCTGCATGGTTTATCAGCTTATAAACCATACAAATTTCTGGTCTGTTGCTTAAATCGGAGCGGCGGCGACGCAAGAAAATAATCATATTGTTTCAATGCCGGTAGAAAAATTTTCGTGCACCATACTCTGAGAAAGAGCAACATTAAATAACCCTCTTTGACACGGACAAAAACGTGAGTATTTATTATGTACAAGTATAGAGATCTACGTACATTTCTGTTATGAAGTAAAAAGGACATATGATGTCTTCACTTGTAAAAAGTTGTCGTATCGTCTTTAATTGGTCATACGATTTGTTTTCACTAGTAAAAGAATTGTCGTCTCAGCCTTTTGATCGGTTACTTTTGTGTTGACCTTTGACGCGGGTGGCCTGTGCACCGACTTGTAAACATGGCGGCCGACCGGTGTATGGTTTTCAAAGTTTTTATTCTTTTATTTTATCTAAGTCCCGCTCTTTCTTTAGAGCTGATAAGTTTATTTCTTCTGAGTGAATACGAGGATACGAAGTGGGTAAGACCCTCTTTGTCTTAAAAGATAAGGTAAGTATATTTCTGAGTGGATACGCGGGTACGCAGTGGGTAAGACCCGGAGTAACTGCAGTGCTTTCTTCTTCACACGATCTCGTTAACCGAACCGTAAAATGAAAGCTAAAATTTTGCAATAGTGCTTATGCCTAATCACTGAAACTCGCGCTCAGTGTAATTAACCGAACCATACAATGGAAGCTAGAACGAGGCAATGTTCTTAAGGCCACGCTTAAAGAATGAGGTATAATGCACAGTAATTTGTAATGCATCATTTTTTTTCACTCGATCATTGTGCTTTATGAACTAGCAATACATATACATCAATGTCCTTCGCTCAGTTTGCGCATCACAAAGGAGAAAGACTGGGAACCAGGAAAACGAGTGCGTATCCGCGTATCCACTAAGCTCGGTGTTTCCACTACGTATCCGCGTATCCGCGTATCCGCCCAATTTAGTTTATAGCTTCGAAGTGGTAGGGCATTCTGCAGTTAATCCTCCTTTCCTTATAGTCTTTTCTTGAGACAAATTTTCTGAGAGCATGCACAAAAGGGAAAATTAATTCCGTCAGTAGTGTTGCATAAGCACAAGTAGTCTCTCAAACGATAGCGCCGATTCAACGATGCTCTTGTGAAGCAGATAAACAAAGGAGAGAAACAAAAAATAATAAACACTTCAACCTTTTAATTAGCCTGCGTTCCTTCCCTTTTCTAGCGCCAGACACGCAGTCTACTTTTTAATCTGTTTGAGTACTGACTAGAAATGCAATTGGAGCCACCATCATATCTTATGACTTCAAACTTTATCCCACCATGAAGTATATTTACTCACCGATAATAATATTAGTAACTAAATCGAGTTACTGGAGATACTCCTCTCGACTCACAAGTCTCCAATTCTTGACATTCGAGGATAGGCTAGCTAAGTCACTGGAATATACTTTTATTCGCCGAAGACGAGGTAGAAATCTTCGAATAAAACGGAGCTAATTCTTCGACGAGACTGTTGTATTCTTTATGCAGCGTCAGTGCTCGAGTGATCGTCGCAGCAACAGCATTTATTTTATATTTTTATTTCTTTTTTTTCCAAGAAAAGGCGCGGCAGGCAATTAAAGAAGGCAGGCAATTAGAGAAAAACTTGACAAACACTCGTGACCCAATGAGAGTCGAACGAATGTTCAAAAAGTTATGCAAAGATGAATTTGCATCAGGCAATGACGTCAAGCAATTGTGGGATTTAAAACCATAGCACTAGGTTGTCAAATCGTTGCAACGATCAAGTCATGCAAAAGGAACCTGCGCAAGAACTTCCGCCTGTTGTCAAGGACTTGCCACTCTCGTAGGGACTGAACATTTTGCAATCTTACGCGAAATAACCTTGCAGAAAGATTGTCGTCTCGACAACTTGTGTACGAGACCTTCAAAATGGTGAGGAAATTTCAACCGTGTTTGTCGCTTACAGCGATTTGGCTGTTCTGGTTAAAAGGTGAGTGCCGCTTGTTTATAACTATTACAGCTGATTCAGAAATTTTCCATGTTGAATTTCGGCTCTAAAAGGAGTTAAAAGATGAGAGCAGAGCTTCCAGTATATCCATGCATTCTTTAACGCGTCTGTGACAGTGTTCTATCCTTAGGGATAAAAATATCAAATATGTACAAGATCTTTGGAGCAGATTTTGTTGCATTTTAGATCATGATGAGCGTCAAATGTTCCAATCCAAATGTTTAAAAATTGTATGACTTACCATGGCACACAAAAATGTGATTATTGTAGATTATTTTCCGACTGCGTGAATGCAGTGAAAATTAAGAGAAAGCAAAACATTGTATGAGTTTATCGGCCAGGGTTATTGGCCAATCATGCCCCGATTCAAAATGGTTGGTTTACAGTTTGCAAAGCGTTCCAGTGAAAACCGACCTTATCGCCGAAAGCATTTTGTAGAATATCATACTCTCGTGTGTGCATAGTTCATGCACTGATCATAAACGAGGAAAAGTAGATGTCTTGGGTGGGGGCTAAAACTAAAGAATGCCGGAAAGGTTCAATGATCTGCCGGCTCACGTTCTCATCAAAGCCTCAAATTTCGGGATTTCATGTCCTCTTTGTCGTGCAGAGTACCTCAAAAATAACTGAGTGCTGAAATGCTTGCAGCACGATCTTTTTTCCTCTATTAACAAAATTGAACCATTGTTTTGTGCTGTTGCCGTTGCCGTTGCCGTTGAAACACAATCAACAAAACGGTAGAACAGAGCAACTATTACGAGCCCAACCCTGCCAGTGGCCAACCATAAGGCAATGAGAAGAACCAGGGACTACCAGGTTCAAATTCAATGAGTGGTCAGAGAGGATATCCATATCTCAAGGCAAGCGCCTTAAGTTAACCACTGTGCCACACTGCCTCCCTATCTTGATTAAAAGTATTTTGGGGGCTTTAAAGTCCCCGTACACCAGGGTGTGCGAGTTGACTGAAAAAGAGAGAGCCGGACGGCAAATATTCGACTCAAAATACTGAATGAAGTAGTGGGCACAATAGAATGGAAAAACAAATTAAAGCAACACTTTGCTGGAAGCGGAAGAAATTAGCAAATTAGTAGAGCTTCAGGTGTCTTGAATTTGTTTTTCCGGTTTTTACACAAGTTCCGTTGAGGTTTGCGCACCACAACACAAAACCAGAAATACGAAAACTATGAGTAACACGTTACAACAGTTTAAAAAGCAACATATCTCAGGACTAGACAGAAAACAACAATCTAAGACTATTAAAAACCAGAGCAAGAACAAGAGAAAAGGAACGAGGCTCAAGGCACCGCCTAATCTATAAACTGTTAATGAAATTGTGTGTCACCGGAGTGCCTATTGTAATTAAAAATACAGAAATACAGTACTAAAAATACAGAATAGTAGCACCAATCAATTTGTACCGCTAGTTACCATAACTTGTGGCATAAAAAACTCACTCAAAGCTATGCAAGGAACCCTTGCCAGCACATCAAAAGAACCGCTTTTTTTCATGAAACCAATTTATAACATTCATCCAGACACCTGTTCCACAACAAATTCATGATAGAAGAAAATGTTTATTATCATAGCTAGTATTCAGCCTTGTTCAGGGTACCTCTTACAATTTGGACTGAAGAATATTCAGGAACTTTTTAGTTTCTCATCTAGCGTTCACGAATACAATACACGATCATTGGGTGACTATTGTTTTTTCAGTGAATCGCAACTGAACTTAAAGTTGAAGTATTTTGCTAACTTTGGAACGAGACTACGGAACTCTCGTCATCCTGAGGGCCACGCACTTAAAAAAAGGCCATTCAAAAAACAAACTTCAGAGTTGAGGATTCATTGATGTCAAAATTGAATACTGCTTGTCAGCGCTATTTGTCTGCAGTCTGCGGTCTGCAGTTATCACACACCTGAAGGGGAAAAAGGAAAAGAAGAAATTCGAACTTCAGGATTATGAGACGCTGAAAATTAATAAAATGGAAAAGGAAACGCCCCTTAATCCAAATGTGCTACTTGCTCAAATTGTATAACTTGAAGGGGACTGTGCCAAAAGAATCACAAACTTTGGATTTATCACTACAAAAACACTCGGCAAAATTAAAATAAACACTAAAGCCGTGTTCGCACTCAAAGATCACCGATCGTTTCACATTTACCTCCGCAAATGTCATTTATTGCATAACCTGTATGTTATGCAATATATTAATTATACATTGACGAGACAGGTAGACGACTAGGCGACCGATTCCGCGAACACCTTCGCGATTTTGAGAAGAATGACAAGGATGAATCTAAGCCTGTCGCTCGTCATTTTAATCTCCCTAACCACTCCAAAAAACACATGGCTATCTGCGGCCTTTCCCTACATCTAGGTGGGACGGAAAGCCGCAAGAATCTGGAACAAAAATTCATCTTCCAAATCGGCACCCTTTAATCCTCACGGTATTAACGAACGCTCTTCATTTCACTAATATGTTCCTATTTTTCACGTTGCAATGTTACCACCAATAGCACACAGGCTCCCCAAGCTGAAAATACGTGGTGTATGCGACAGTTTGTGTATATAGAGAATTGTATGGGAAAATCACCGATCGTAAAAAAATTGTGTAAATAACTATCTCATTTGAAATAAAGGTTTCCTACCTCAAATGTGTGACGAACTTGTCTCTTTTGCCGAGTTTAGAGCCATTCTAACGCCGTTTAGTGAAGTTATCCGGAAGGCCGTTACTAAAATAATAGGAAGGCCGACCACTCCATCCATCCCTGGCCAGACCTCACTCCACAAATCGTTTTCTCCTCAACAGGAAAAGTCTCGAATCGCAATAAAAACAACAGTTCCATAAAGCCCAATAAATTTCACTCCAAATACGTGTGTTTTGGCGGCCGAAAGACTCGTGAAGAACGAAAACTTTGTCTAAAAATTCACCTCTTCGGCTTTCCTCAGAGGCTTGTGACTGGGCAGTCAACAACGGAAACTCGCAAGATGGTTTCAGCCTCAACTCTGATTGGTCCATTTGAATTTGACCACGCGCTCGCAACACCGACTTGAAAACATGGCAGCCGACCGGTGTATGGTTTTCAAAGTTTTTGTTCTTTTATTTTATCTAAGTCCCGCTCTTTCTTTAGAGCTGATAAGTTTATTTCTTCTGAGTGAATCCGAGGATACGAAGTGGGTAAGACCCTCTTTGTCTTAAAAGATAAGGTAAGTATATTTCTGAGTGGATACGCGGGTACGCAGTGGGTAAGACCCTGAGTAACTGCAGTGCTTTCTTCTTCACACGATCTCGTTAACCGAACCGTAAAATGAAAGCTAAAATTTTGCAATAGTGCTTAAGCTTAATCACTGAAACTCGCGCTTAGGGTTAATCAGTAAACTTGTGCTATTTCGAGAAAAGTGTAGTTAACCGAACCATAAAATGGAAGCTAGAACGAGGCAATGTTCTTGAGGCCATGCTTAAAGAATGAGGTATAATGCACAGTAATTTGTAATGCATCATTGTTTTTCACTCGATCATTGTGCTTTATGAACGAGCAATACATATACATCAATGTCCTTCGCTCAGTTTGCGCATCACAAAGGAGAAAGACTGGGAACCAGGAAAACGAGTGCGTATCCGCGTATCCACTAAGCTCGGTGTTTCCACTGCGTATCCCCGTATCCATCCAATTTAGTTTATAGCCTCGAGGTGTTAGGGAATTCTGCAGTTAATCCTCCTTTCCTTATAGTCTTTTCTTGAGAAAAATTTGTGAGAGCATGCACAAAAGGGAAAATTAATTCCGTCAGTAGTGTTGCATAATCACAAGTAGTCTCTCAAACGATAGCGCCGATTCAACGATCCTATGTAGTGAAGCAGATAAACAAAGGAGAGAAACAAAAAATAATAAACACTTCAACCTTTTAATTAGCCTGCGTTCCTTCCCTTTTCTAGCGCCCGACACGCAGTCTACTTTTTAATCTGTTTGAGTACTGACTAGAAATGCAATTGGAGCCACCATCAAATCTTATGACTTCAAACTTTATCCCACCATGAAGTACATTTACTCACCAATAATAATATTAGTAACTAAATCGAGTTACTGGAGATACTCCTCTCGACTCACAAGTCTCCAATTCTTGACATTCGAGGATAGGCTAGCTAAGTCATTGGAATAGACCTTTATTCGCCGAAGACGAGGTAGAAGTCTTCGAATAAAAAGGAACTAATTCTTCGACGAGACTCTTCTGATTCTTTATGCAGCGTCAGTGCTCGAGTGATCGTCGCAGCAACAGCATTTATTTTTATATTTTCATTTCTTTTTTTTCCAAGAAAAGGCGCGGCAGGCAATTAGAGAAAAACATGACAAACACTCGTGACCCAATGAGAGTCGAACGAATGTTCAAAAAGTTATGCAAAGATGAATTTGCATTACAATGACGACAAGCAATTGTGGGATTTATAGCCATAGCACTAGGTTGTCAAATCGTTGCAACGATCAAGTCACGCGAAAGGAACCTGTGCAAGAGCTTTCGCCTGTTGTCAAGGACTTGCCACTCTCGTAGGGACTGAACATTTCGCAATCTTACGCGAAATAACCTTGTAGAAAGATAGTCGTCTCGACAACTTGTGTACGAGACCTTCAAAATGGTGAGGAAATTTCAACCGTGTTTGTCGCTTACAGCGATTTGGCTGTTCTGGTTAAAAGGTGAGTGCCGCTTGTTTACAACTATTACAGCTGATTCAGAAATTTTCCATGTTGAATTTCGGCTCTAAAAGGAGTTAAAAGATGAGAGCAGAGCTTCCAGGTTATCCATTCTTTAACGCGTCTGTGACAGTGTTCTATCCTTAGGGTTAAAAATATCAAATATGTACAAGATCTTTGGAGCAGATTCTGTTGCATTTTAGATCATGATGAGCGTAAAATGTTCCAATCCAAATGTTTAAAAATTGTATGACTTACCATGGCACACAAAAGTGTGATTATTGTAGATTATTTTCCGACTGCGTGAATGCAGTGAAAATTAAAAGAAAGCAAAACATTGTATGAGTTTACCGGCCAGGGTTATTGGCCAATCATGCCACAATTCAAAATGGTTGGTTTACAGTTTGCAAAGCGTTCCAGTGAAAACCGACCTTATCGCCGAAAGCATTTTGTAGAATATCATACTCTCGTGTGTGCATAGTTCATGCACTGATCATAAACGAGGAAAAGTAGATGTCGTCTTGGGTGGGGGCTAAAACTAAAGAATGCCGGAAAGGTTCAATGATCTGCCGGCTCACGTTCTCGTCAAAGCCTCAAATTTCGGGATTTCATGTCGTCTTTGTCGTGCAGAGTACCGCAAAAATAACTGAGTGCTGAAATGCTTGCAGCACGATCTTTTTTTCTCTTTTAACAAAAGTAAACCATTGTTTTGTGCTGTTGCCGTTGCCGTTGCCGTTGAAACACAATCAACAAAACGGTAGAACAGAGCAACTATTACGAGCCCAACCCTGCCGGTGGCCAACTATTTGGCAATGAGAAGAACTAGGGACTACCAGGATCAAATTCAACGAGTGGTCAGAGAGGATCTCCGTATCTCAAGGCAAGCACTCTAACCACTGGGCCACACTGCCTCACTATCTTGATTAAAAGTATTTTGGGGGCTTTAAAGTCCCCCGTACACCAGGGTGTGCGAGTTGACTGAAAAAGAGAGAGCCGGACGGCAAATATTCGACTCAAGATACTGAATGAAGTAGTGGGCACAATAGAATGGAAAAACAAATTAAAGCAACACTTTGCTGGAAGCGGAAGAAATTAGCAAATTAATAGAGCTTCAGGTGTCTTGAATTTGTTTTTCCGGTTTTTACACAAGTTCCGTTGAGGTTTGCGGACCACGACACAAAACCAGAAATACGAAAACTATGAGTAACACGTTACAACAGTTTAAAAAGCAACATGTCTCAGAACTCGACAGAAAACAACAATCTAAGACTATTAAAAACCAGAGCAAGAACAAGAGAAAAGGAACGAGGCTCAAGGCACCGCCTAATCTATAAACTGTTAATGAAATTGTGTGTCACCGGAGTGCCTATTGTAATTAAAAATACAGAAATACAGTACTAAAAATACAGAATAGTAGCACCAATCAATTTGTACCGCTAGTCACCATAACTTGTGGCATAAAAAACTCACTCAAAGCTATGCAAGGAACCCTTGCCAGCACATCAAAAGAACCGCTTTTTTTCATGAAACCAATTTATAACATTCATCCAGACACCTGTTCCACAACAAATTCATGATAGAAGAAAATGTTTATTATCATAGCTAGTATTCAGCCTTGTTCAGGGTACCTCTTACAATTTGGACTGAAGAATATTCAGGAACTTTTTAGTTTCTCATCTAGCGTTCACGAATACAATACACGATCATTGGGTGACTATTGTTTTTTCAGTGAATCGCAACTGAACTTAAAGTTGAAGTATTTTGCTAACTTTGGAACGAGACTACGGAACTCTCTTCACCCTGAGGGCCACGCACTTAAAAAAAGGCCATTCAAAAAACAAACTTCAGAGTTGAGGATTCATTGATGTCAAAATTGAATACTGCTTGTCAGCACTATTTGTCTGCAGTCTGCGGTCTGCAGTTATCACACCCCTGAAGGGGAAAAAGGAAAAGAAGAAATTCGAACTTCAGGATTATGAGACGCTGAAAATTAATAAAATGGAAAAGGAAACGCTCCTCCATTCAAATGTGCTACTTGCTCAAATTGTATAACTTGAAGGGGACTGTGCCAAAAGAATCACAAACTTTGGATTTATCACTACAAAAACACTCGGCAAAATTAAAATAAACACTAAAGCCGTGTTCGCTCTCAAAGATCACCGATCGTTTCACATGTACCTTCTCAAATTTCATTTATTGCATAACCTGTACGTTATGCAATATATTAATTGTACATTGACGAGACAGGTAGACGACTAGGCGACCGATTCCGCGAACACCTTCGCGATTTTGAGAAGAATGACAAGGATGCATCTAAGCCTGTCGATCGTCATTTTAATGTCCCTAACCACTCCAAAAAACACATGGCTATCTGCGGCCTTTCCCTACATCTAGGTGCGGAGGAAAGCCGCAAGAATCTGGAACAAAAATTCATCTTCCAAATCGGCACCCCTAATCCTCACGGTATTAATTCTACCATAAAAAACAAGACGTAACCCACAATTCCTCGATTCGCTCTGACGAAGGGCTAACGCTCGAAACGTCAGCTTTTAGAATCTCTGTACGGTGGCCAATTTCCATTATTGGCCGTTTTTATACTAGAGACGCATAATCCGTCCAGACGAATTATGCGTCTCTCATGTTATCCGTCTAGTGTAAAGACGGGACGAACTATATGACCCGCATAATTCGTCTGGGACGAATTTAGGCAAACATTAATTCTGCGTCTGTTAAATTCGTCAAGTATAAAGACGGGCGCAAGACGCATAATTCGTCTGGACGAACTATCCAGTTTAGTGCGTCTTCGAAGACGCATTAAAGTAGATACTTCGTCCAGACGCATAATGCGTCCCGTGCCCGTCTTTACACTAGACGAATTTAACAGACGCAGAAAAACTGTTTGCCCAAGTTCGTCTCAGACGAATTATGTGTCTCTAGTATAAAAACGGCCATTAACTCCGTTGATAAAACGAAATTTTTGAAACAGAGAGAGCCGGACGGGAAATATTTGACTCAAGATTATGAATGAAGTAGTGGGCACAATAGAACGGAAAAACAACACTCTGATGGAAGCGGAAGAAATTAAATTAGCAAATTAATAGAGCTTCAGGTGTCTTGAATTTGTAACAACTTACAAGGTTTTAAAATTTGAATTTTGTTTAAACTATCGATATTACTATTCAAGAGAAGCACCTGCCAACGTGTTGAAAGGCGATGCGTGACTTCAGTCACAAGATTCGCACTATCCTTCAACTAGTATTTACTAGGAGTAATCAAAGATTAATAAGTGCGTTCGAAGCTCAATGAATTTAGCTAAAATCATACAAAAAACATAGGAGGAAATTAGTTGAGACATTAAATGAGAAAGACGAAGTATTTAAACAGCAACCATTCATCCGTGCAAGAGGCAGCACAAAGATATTGTAAATATGCAACAATCTGATGATGATTATGTAGATTTATTGAATATTGTACAAAGGCACACTCGTTGCAGTACAAATTATTGTCTTAGAAAAAAAACAGAATTAATCAGATCTCAGGTGTAGGTTTCATTTTCCATTTCAACCTTGCACCAGTACAAAGCTAGAATTTGAACCTATTCATACAAAAGATGGAAATGCCAAATACAAGGCAAAAATAGTAACAAATCGATGTGACGTCATAACTGCCCTCAGAGCTTTCGCTAGCGTTCACAGAAGACCCACGAAATTAGGAAGCCTTCTCCTTCGTCGAACGCAATAATAAGCAAGAAATTGGAACAAGATTTCAAGCCCAAAGAAATTAAGCATCCAATCTTAAAGCAACAAGGTGTAGTTTATTTATTTTCATGTCTTATGTGTGTGATGCCGATTAAGTCGTGTTTGAAGGTCTAATTTGCTGCAATTAGAAAGACTGACTTCTCGGGGGAATCATACAAATCAACTCCAGCACTCAATTGGTTGACTCATCTTCACAAAAATAATACCGAGACAATACCACGATAGAAATGATATTTCAAAAAGGTAAAGCTTTGTTCTGAATTTGGCACTTAATATACCTTATATATTGGCACTTAATATACTAGACCTTATTCCAAAATGGCCGTCATTTAAATATTCTTTTGTTTTTATTCAAATTAGCCCTTGATGCCTCATTCTTGAGCTGAAAATTCAAAAGAATATTTTGCCTTGAACGAGGCATCAAGGTCTAATTTCAATGAAAACAAAAGAATATCTAAATGGCGGCCATTTTTGAATAAGGTGTATTATTATCTAATCGCGCGGGGTCACTGATATTAAAGTAAAGCAGTCTGGTACATTTATCAGCCTCTGGACTTTTAAGGGCGAATATATGATAATGTTTTAGGGTCTAATTTGCTGTAATTACACAAACTGACTCCTCGAGGAAAACATAGAAATCAACTCTAGCACTCTTTCGGTTGACTCTTCTTTATTCCACGACGTACCTTTGAAACAACAACAGCTCTGAACAAACGAGCTAGCTCCAACCACCAGTTAATTCACTGGTACAATTAAAGCATTTTTATATTCTTTGGTACCGAACTGTCAAGCGCGCGTTAATCATGTCATTTATCACCTGTCGTATCATCTGGCAAGCAAAACGCGCCCGCGCAGTGCCTACATTAGCATATCCTTTCTTCGAGCTTTTACCTATTCGAACGATTCCGTTTTTACACAGGTTCCGTTGAGGTTTGCGCACCACAACACAAAATCAGAAATACGAAAACTATGAGGTTTGTTGTGATTCTCGTTCGAACGACCCATACTTAATTTGGCTGTCACTAGAGACAATCGTAACATTACTACTCTTATGGTCTCGTTAGTAATAACCCACAAACTAAACAATTCAAGGGCTTTCATACAACACAATTAAGATGAGTGCAGGATAAATTGACTATGAACAAACAACAGCCCTATATTCCTGTTTCGGCGTTTTGATATTTATTTTTAGATTGAATTTTCCATGAATGAGACTCCCGGAGGAGCCCTATGACCGACCAATCGCAAGAAATTAACTTCACATCGC
>NC_090877.1:8979218-8984218 GCF_036669935.1 Montipora foliosa | reverse complement strand
TTAATTAAGGGGAGAAAATGAAAATTTATCTCTAAGGGCTAACTTCCTCCATAAAACCTCAAATTTGGCTATTTCACGATGTTGTTTGGCAGACGACGGCAAAGAAATGGACAGAAGTGAAAAACGCACTTGCATGTTGAATTTCAAGATAAAAATTAAGAAATGAGGACTTTGAAAGCAAACCACTCTTAAAAAATTATTTGAATAGCATTCATTAGTAGTAAAGAATCTGATTACACAGTCGGCCTGTTTCTACGGTCATATTTTTATCCCATACAAATTTGTTACTCCATGAAAGCAACTGAACATTTTATCTATCAAAGTTGTGAAGAAGCTGAGAAAAAATTTTTGTTTGGTAAGGAACTCACTGTTGAATTTCCGACTTTCAATTTCACCGATACAGCTACTCAAAACGCAACAGCCACGGCATCTGTGTTCACTTCAACCGAGACCTCACAGTTGAACATCTTATCCCGAGCTGCGACGCCTTCGGCTTCTGCAATCAACTCAAACCAGCTTGTCACCACTTCAGTGCCTGTTCAATTTTCAATTTTTGGTAGTGAAGCTATAAGTGTGACAGCTGCGGCATCTGCTTTCACTTCACCCGAGATCTCACAAACCGTAGTTAATTTGAAGAATTTATCTCAATCCTTGACGTCTTCAACTTCTGTAATCAATTCAACTTCCAAACCTTTGCCAAAGGTAGTCATGAGCTCTTCAATATTCCAGCTACAACCAAGCACAACTCAACGTCCTCCAACTTCTACTGAAGGTAGGCAACATTTTGGAAGGTAAATTAGAGCAACACCAAGGTGTAGATCGGCCTCTCGAGCTTCTCTTTGAATGAAAACTCTTCCCATATCAGCACCCTACCTCCATCGCAACAAATAGGGACTTAAATATCTACGACCGGCGGCGACGTCGATGAAAACGTCATCTCAGAATAAGGAGCTTAAGCAACGACGACGGCAACAGCAACGAGTACATCATCTCAAAATATAAATTCACGTTGCTGTAATCAGTTCAACCTTTTTAATATGACAAGGGTGTGGTAGTTCCTGAAAAGTGACACTGATCGGAACGGCGTCAATTTAGGGAAGAAAATGAAAATTTATCCTCAAGAGCACGCTGACGTCCTTCATGCATAAAACCTCAAATTTGAGATAGGACGCAGCTCTTTACAACCTCTAATTTCATTGGATCCCTTTATGACGCAGCTCTATCAAATTTAGCTATTTCACGTTGTTGTTTTGCACACGACGGCAAAGAAATGGACACAAGTGAAAAAGACACGCAGGGCGTGCAAAGCTATTGTTTTTGCCCACCAAATATGCAAATTTGTGACGTTCTCGTTGCCGTCGCCGTTGTCGTTGCTTAAGCTCCATAATATAACTTTGCCGCAGTGTCGTAATTATTCTATCTTGTTCGCGTCGCTGAATGTATGCCAAGTATCTTAGAATTAAATTGGTACGAGTGGTTTCAGAGTAAAAATAGAGAATGAGAGGCTCATCATGATTTGTATGCTCTCGTTGTCATCAAAACTTCAAATTTGGTGATTTCATGTTGTCGTTATGCAGAGTACAGCAGGAATATAATCTCGGGGAAGGATATTTGCTAAAATGCGCTCCGCACGTGCAGCAAGATTATTTCGGCCTCTTTCAACTAATGATTGTTTTTTAGGGCCTTGTCGCTGCCGTAACCGTCGTTAACTCGGGTCTCGTCTTTCAATAGATAAGATATCACTTCTACCTTCTCTTCACAATATAGCAAAGGCCTCTCCTTCCTTCTTTTTAAAAAAACCCTGAATGACAACTATTTCTCTTATGAATTCATCTTTATTTGTCACAGTGTCATTCCGACTGGTCTTTCGATGGAGAGATATCAAATTTGATCTACGGTTTCTAAACACTTCTTCTTCGCAACACAAGACTTTTGTTAGCTTTACCGAATCTCAGGTAAGGTCTTCTAAAATCAATAAAATTAGAGAAAATTTAACTAAGTGCAATATTTAATATAATGTTCAAAGTGCATAAGATTAATTATTTTACCCATTATAATCTTTGTCACTTCGATAATATAGTAAATTACACAAAAATCAAGTCAAAATGGTAGAGTTGATCTATTGTAGCTTCAAAAGTGTTTCAAATCTTTCGTCTATTTTTTTCGGAATTCATTTATTGATTCATTCATTATTAATGATAGAAGTATATATTAATAGTATAATATGAGCGTTTTAATAACGGTTATGAAGCGGAGTGCATTTTCTATTTATATATTCAAATGCTAAGTAGAAGCAAGATTCGATCTATGGATGAGATCGGACATCAGCGTGTGTACAGGAGCCTCTGGCAGCCGCTATCAGGGCATTAGTGATCTCACCCAACTCACAAAACCCATGAGTGAAATGACGCCTGACCACAACTACGGGAGCTCCATGTCTTAATTACTCTTCGCGAACAGTGTGAGGTTTCTTTAAAGTCCCACAGAAGTATTCAACAAGTCCGTGTTGTGACACGGGGCCTATCCTAATTTTGTCGTTCGTATCCGAGAAGACTAAGGTCTTAAGTCTCACTATTTTCAGATGTCATCTCAAAGGCTTCACTTTCTCCTTTCTTTTTTAAAGATCCTGAGTGTTGGATAGTCCAGTACTTAACCAACCGTACTATTTTGCGTGTTGCTTAATTAAGTTAGACGACGGATTAAAAAGGCTAACCGCTTTTTGTCCATTCCTTGTTTATTCGTTGAATTCGTGTGAGGTGGCTGAAAATATAACAACAGCTAAGTTGAAATTCAATTTTTATTTTTGTTTGCTTGTAGCTTATCTCAAATCTGTCTCCATACGTCAAAGCCGTAAAACTGATTTTCATGAGGTAATTTTTTTCATCGTAACATTTTGGGCGTAGGCTTGCTCTCGCCCACATATATCATATGTCATCATTCGTTAATATCGAGAGAGCGTCATGTTATTTCAAAGAAATATGACTCTCGTTTCAGACCAGGAAGTGTTGAGGTCACTGCCGTTTTGACGATTGGAAAAAATGAAGACATAGCAAAACTTGAACAAGAACTAGAAAATCGTAACAGGTCTGGATTACTTGGAAACGATTCTTGGATTGCGCTCTTCTGGGGGTCTGAAGGTAATCTGTTACCCATCAAGTTCTCTTGTACGTCCGCCGGCTTTGCAAGCTTTAGAAGGAGCTCATTACCAGAAGAGTACAACTGCCATACTCGGTCTATCTTACAGCATTTTCATATACCACGTTATTTTAACTAAGAAGAGTTTTTAAATAAGTTTTGGGTTGCAGTAATGACCATTGTCAATCCCTCGGGTAATTCCTCAACCCAAAGGTAATTTCTCAATCCAAAGAATAATTCATTGTTTAAGGCCAATGATTTCAGAGACTTACCACTGTGTTTTCATGATACGGCAAACGTCAAACGACAGACTACTGCACGTTTGTTATAAACGCAGGAAAATCAATCTAAACTACTTAGCATCGCGTCGTCGGCAAACGTTTGACATCTACGTTTTCCGAAAGAACGAAAAAGCTTGATTTTCGCTAATTTCTTGCCTATCATCGCTCCAACAGCGCTTTACTGTAGAATACTCGCCTACTCCAAAGAATTTAAAAAACGTGCGGCTACTCTGTTATTCGCAAACTTCAGGGTATACCTCGTTCTTAAAGCGTAAAAAAGATGAAGTATCCCATAGCGATGATTGTCACTGATTCATGTAAGAGGTAGAAGTTCAATCAATCAATCAATTTATTAAAGTCATAGCGTGGGATTGATGCTGCCTTCAGTATCCGAGCCAGAGGCTCATGTATAAAACGCATGACAAAAGCAGAACTAAAAAATAAAAGTAAACACATGATAACAATAATATCAAAATTAAGTAGGAGTTACATACATGAAATTATAAACAATTGTTATCTAACTATAATAAACTAGATAATATTCAGTTGTAAATATATACTCATCAAGCCTAAAATTGTCACATAAACATTGAAAACAATTTACGATTGGCAATAATTGCATAGACAACTAGTCCTTAAATTTAAAAGATTAATAGACTCCAAATTTTTATGAAATGCATTTAAATTGGGTGACTGTTTAGTATATGTAGGTAGCTTGTTCCATAGGTGAGTAATCTTATAAGTAAAAGAGTTATGGAAATACTGGTTGTTATAGGAGGGCTGAACAAGGTTACAACCACCTCCCCTTAAGTTATAATGTGAAACACGGAACCTTAAAGAAATCAGAAATATAACATGGAAACTTACGTAGTCAAGTAGCCAATTAGCCGCGTAGTCACAGTTTACGCGTTTGCTTGTTAACAGCGTACTCGGTCAGTCACTCGCTCTGTGAAAATATATCAATGTCATCTGTTCATGGTCATGCGCTCCTTGTTGTAGAAATTTTTAACTTTATTTTATTCAAGAAAGTTTGATAGTTTGATAGTTATTCAAGCAAGTTTGATTTCTTGTAGTAAGTTAACATGATCAATGCTGTCTTTTACTGAAAGGCCATAAACATGAATATCTGACGGTTGCCAGCACAAAGAAATGGACTCACTCTTAGTCCTTTTTTCATTTTCTATTATTCTTCAGATTTGTCCTGTTTACCGCCTGAGGTAACTATCCAGAATTTGCCAAGTTCGATTAACGAAGAAGACCCCGTTGCAATTCTTCGATCTAAGGATTTCATCGTACAAGGAAACGTGACAAAAACAATGTGCAAATCGTCCAACACGCTACGTTTTCAGTGGTCTTTGTCCAGGTACAAAGTAAATGATTCTGGAGAAACGGTTATTGTATGGACCGTTCTCCTGGATACAAAAACCACCGAATGGAACCTACAAAAACGTCAGCTTGGTTACGGAAAATATTTTGTAGACTTTAGGGCAGCGTTTGCAAGTAATCCCTATTTGATTGGGAGCGCTCGAGTTTTTTTCAAAATAGTACAATCCCCGCTACGAGCTGAAATTTCAGGCGGAAATA
>NC_090877.1:8921718-8974218 GCF_036669935.1 Montipora foliosa | reverse complement strand
GATATCAGCGGTCTTGTTGTGGGTAACAACAGTAAGCTTAATCAGTTTGTGGGTGACGTGAAGAAGGCCACTCAGCTCGCAAACGCCGTCCTGCAAACTGTGCAACAGTCGGAAACAGTTCCAACTGAAGACAAGATTGAAGTACGTGAACAAAGTCAACAGTAAAACATTTATTAAAACAAGAATCTGCTATCTATTAAAAATTCGGATTGTTGTTTGGAATAATATTCCGGCGGTTTTGATTGGTTTAACGCGACTGCATTATAATCAACAACACCATGCCCAACACAATGCGTATCATGAAACGTCTTGTAGTGTTTTGGAAACAAAAAAAGATTAAAAGAAAGAGGAAAAAATTGAGGACGTTGGCCAAGATTTGCTGATTTCCCCCAAAAGTCTTTCAGGGGAGGGCGACAACATTGGCATTTTGAATTTCAAGTTTTTGTGATAAAACCGTGTGCTCCCTATGCGTACGTCCCGGGAAAAAAACGCGGCAACTGACTTCTAAACATCCCAATTCCAGAAAAGGTCGTCTTCCCAATTCGATGTAATCCTTTTTTTCTCATATTGGAAATAAATTTAGCGAAGTTTCTCGGGCATTATCCTACTTGCATTGGTAAAATACGACATGATAAAAGCTAACCAAGAGAATATGAGATCGGGAAGCGAATCCCTGTGTCTTATCAAACACGCAGTCTCTTTTATGTATTGTAACAGATAGAACACATCCTTTGCGATCTCATTTTCTTATTTGTTTCTTTGCAGATTAAGTCTTCTATTGTAAAAGAGGTGTCTACTATGAAAGTGGGTAATTTGCAGTCATTGACTCAAGTCACATCTGTGATTGGCCGAGCAACCCTGGAACCCGAGCAAGTGACAGTAGAAACACAGGTAGGCACGTGATAGCCATGTTATAAACACGTGCTATCTACTTTTATACTTCATTACTTTATCATGGATCGTTTCTTTTTGGACAAAAAATCTGGTCTGAAATTTGGAAAGGAAAATATGCATTATGGGATACTGTTTTAACCTTCTTGCCAGTGCCTTCATCCACCGGCGGAGAGTTTCCGAATTTCATAGAAATTACAACACAGTGCGACTAACGGATGCCATTACCTTTGCTTCTACGGTTGCAAAATATCTTCATGAAGTCTGTAATTGCTTTCTTCGGAGAACACCCAAATAAAAACAAGCTCAGGAGCTTTCGCTGCTATCAGCATGAAGGGGTTAATTGGTGAAACACGGCTTCTTATTTTCGCTTTTAGCCTCCTGATTCTTCAAAAGGTGATTAAGGACCACTGGAAGACCCTTTCTGACATCCCTGTTTTTTTATTTACTTTTTGGCTCGTGATCCGAACGGATAACGCGGTAAAAAGGGAAAAAGAACTGGGGAACAAAGACAAAACATCTTAGCCGGGAACAAGGGAACATAAACCATTTTATGGATCAAGAAGCTGACAACAACTTTGGAAGCAATTTAGGGTACAAGGGAACACAAGCAAATTTAAGAGAACAAGGACCCCAAATTACATCCCCCCCCCCCTCCCTCCTCAAAAAAGTTTCAACTCTGCCGCAAATAATTGCGCGGACAAGTTTGATCATCATCATTTCTTTTTCCCTTTCCCTTTCCATGTCGCCAGCGTAACGCGTCCGAAACGCATCAGAAACTCATTCATCATGTTGGCTTCATTGCTTGGGACTTGAGGCCACAATAAAAAGCATTAAAATATCTGTTCTTGGTTCCAACATCGACAATCTCTTAATCGGGCAAAAAGAAATCTAAACCGAAAATGTATCGAGCGACAAACTATAAAAAACTCAGAGAAGCCAGCGAGTCGATTTTGTAATGTTCGGCTTCTTAAGAGCGGCGCACACTCGTGTTTTCAATGTTTTACGCATTAGAGTTGCGAAAAACGCTTCAACAACTGTCGCACGGGAAAGAAAACCAACTAGTCGGCTCGTGCATTTAAGGCGAGTTTTTTTTTTTATATATAATGCCAATTTTGGCCCATTTTCAAACAGAGAAAACAGGGGAGTTTGGCTCGTCTGGAACGTAATTAAAGTTAAGCCAAGCATGTTCCCGTGAATCACGGTTGATGATTTCTCAGCTCTGAATGATGTAAAATGAAACGTGACAGGAACAAAGACAAAAATTGTGAAATTCTCTGTCATTACAATTTACAAAAGTTGTAAACATTGGTCGCAACGAGAGGTCTGCCTCCAGTTCACAAGAGGCTTAATAAAAATGTGTTAAAAACGCTCATGACACAACATACGAACCGGCCACTAATGCGATAAGCACAAGCGTAAGCACAAGGATAAGGTTGCGCCGTTTACACAGTGAGACAAGCCGAAGAAAATTGAGCATACGCAAGAGTAGTAATAACATCCGAGAAGATCTAGTAAGATTCAAGATGGTGTGCAAATCGTCGTGCTTGTGCAAACTGACGCCGGTTCCGACTTGTGAAATAAACACAACCGTATGATAAGCTTTCCTTTCTTGTGCTTTACGCTTACGCTTATTTCACGTTTATTTCAAGCCGGTTCCCGCACGTGTCTTTAATACTTATGCTTGTACTTGTGCTTATTGCACAAGTGGGAACCGGTCTTAACCTGTCGCAAATCATGTCAGAAATGAGATGTAGGATTTTCTATCAAACTATTCGGAGTGATCGGGTTTGTTCGGAAATCTACTGCCTGCAAACTGCTTGTACATTTGATGGACAGTTATTCCACTGGGTATTCGCACCTCCCAGCATTTTCCTGTAGATTTGCATTTGTAAGAAACTAACCGCAACCAATTGGAGCCTATTAAGAACCCACATGGGAGTTCAAGTGAGACAAAGGTAGTTTATGCCGGAAAGCAAGTATATGTCCTACAAACAGTAGCCATTCTGCGCCATGCCTCTCTGAGGACGTCCTCATTGCTGAGTTTTTAAAAGGCGTGATTGTACTCTATAGAATTGCACCGCAAATAAGAAGGAGTTTTGCTGGTAATAAAATATATTTTTAATTTTCAAATTCTTCCTGTCCTTATTGAGCATCCGCAATGAACTAAGCTAAAAACTAAATTAAATCTTAGGATCTTGCTTTGCAAACTCTGTCATCCTTGACATCCTTGTTACGAGACAAGACCAAAGAGGATTATGCCGCTGAATCAACTCTGGTTGAACGAGGAGGAGAGAACCTGGTGCTGAGCCTTGGCAATGTCCTCAATTCTGCTGCTCAAAAAGCCAGCGTGATTGGAAACAGAACATTGACAACTGTCGACGTACGAACAAAGGTAAATGAGCAATCGATGCTAGGTCAGTGTTTATTTAAGCAGCAAAAATATTTTTGTGATTTTTTTCGTTTTTTCTTTATTGTGCATCAAAACCAAAAGAAAGTTCATTAATGACTCTGGCCAACTTCAACAAGGGCAATTCGCGATTCAAAGAACTAAAATCGCGGAAAATGCATTCATTCTCGCTGCGCGGTCGTCCGATTTTGTTATCACTCGTATGATAACAGACCGAATTGGACTCCACTCAGTCCTATTACCATTACAAATTTGCTAATCATAGCGAGCGCACAATCTGAGAGACACCGTCCATAAAATATGTTACCCGCATCGTCGACATCAATTGCATCGCTAAAGTCTGAAATCTTTGCTCTTAATATCGGGTGATGTATCAGCTCTCTCATTGGCTCGCTACCCCTGCCAAACACAGAAGACTAAATAATTCAAACACTGACTTAGACGCTGCTCCCAATACCAAACAATAGCAGGTTACGAGAGCTGCTACACTACTGTTAATATCTGTTGTCTTTCAGAGCCAGAATGTAACTAAAGATATCGAAAGGCTTTTAGATGACGTAGGAACGACTCTTTTGTCCAGAATGGTTGTTGACCAGGAACCTTATCGGGTGAAAACCAGCTCATTGAGCATGATGCTTAATAGAAACAGTCCGGGCTCACTACAGAAGACCAGGGAGTTCATCCAAGACGGCGTAGGATTTAGGCTTCCGTTTACAGCCATCACTGATGACAAAGCCAAAAACACTAAATTTGTGGACTCTGTGGTGAGCTCCTTGTATAGTAATCTCTTTCTGGATTTAAGAAAAAAGTACTGAATTCTTGCATATCAGTCACCTTGTCTTGGTGTATACAACCGGGCCGACTTGCGTCGCTAGTTTATGACTCACGCGTACAGTATTCTGCTTGGCGAAAGGGATTGAAAAGCAAGGAATCTGGACCCACCAGAAGAAGGGACGGGAAACACGTAGCCCACGCGCATGTTAATACATTGGTGCGATGAAGGGAGGTTGTCACCATAAAAATGTCCTTAATTGTTAACCTGCAATTCCTTGTGTTATCTGCTTCATTTCCACTCATAGGTCTCTGTTTGAGCCTAGCTTATTTATCAAATAGTGTTAAGCAAGGCAGCCTGAAGCACCTAAATACCTTCATTTAACCCGGAATAATTGCCCCAACAAGTTGTGATTCCTCTCCCTCCAACTTGTATTGAAAGCTCACTTTCAAAATATAATGTCAAGTTTTTCGCTAGATTGCTAAGCTGCTTGGACATTATTTTGTCACAAACAAAATTTTGCCTGATCAAACACCAAATAACACACGAAATCGATTCATAAAAGCCAAATGAAAATATGTTATTTTGCCAATAGGTGAAAACGAGCGCTTTCAATCCATTTACTTCCGACCTTACTTCAGCTTTGGTCAAATCTCATGTTTTGAGGCTAGTCCTTAAAGATGATAATGGCAACATTTTAAAGGTCGAAAACAGCAAAGAAGATGTGGAGCTGAATATTAGACTAAACCCGATACAAGAGCCAAATGAACCGAAAGAACCATTCTTTGCTAAACCTAGCGAGAAAGGAAAGATGAACTACCATAAGATTGATTTGCCCCACGCTGATGGCAATGCTGTAAGACTCAGGGTGAGTAATGATTTTTTGTGTGGCCGAGAAATCACTTTAAAAACGAATTAGAGAACTGGTTTTGAATTCTGTCAGTTTCATGGTACATCATTAATAATTTCCTGGATCTGTGGACCTTTCTGGAGTTATCCTCAGCAAAGATAAGATGTTTCTGTGCGTTTTTGTTTCATTGCAAAGTGCCATCATTGGTATTTATTTGCAACCAATGTATCCTAAAATAAGAACCACTCGCCTCAACATAGTCAGTCAACTATGTTTTGACAAATTTGACTTTGCTTTTTAGATACAGCCCACAGGATCTGTTGTGTTCGATGTATTCGTGAGTTATGATCAGCGGCCAACCGTCACAAAATACGACGCGAAAAGAAAACTCCCGGATGAGGCGTGCCGCTTTATTTCTCAGGAACACTGCAACGACACAGCATACGACTTCCTCCTAGTTGATTCGGTGCTAAGAAAACCGGGATCTTACTTTATTGGGATTCTGTATGAACAGAGTCAGCAAAAACCCGGAAGACGCAAACGACGGTCTTGCTTCGGGAAGGGCCGGCAAAAGAGGTCGTGTGTGGAATTTAAGGACCCTCCACAACCAGAAAACATCACAGTGATACCGGTTTACAACCCTAAAACAGACGCTAATTATTCGATGAATGTCAAACAGGAGGAATGTTTGTTTTGGGACAGCGTAAAGGAACAGTGGTTGTCTCGTGGCTGCAAGGTAAGCTCCTTGGTTCTAGTAATGGATGGATTGGATTGGATTGGATTGGATTTAGATTTTTATGTACTGCACATAGCACATGCAGTCTCCTGGCGGTTTACAATTCTTTCTCTGGGATGAGATCTGACGTCAGCCTTAAAAGGAGCCCCTGGCATCCCCTGTCAGTCCATATTTGATCTCACCCACCCAACCCACGCATAATGTCAGAGTATGAAAGACCACAACACCGGGGGGCTCCCCTGGAGTCTCCCCCGAATGTCCTCCTCGAACGTCTGGCTGAGGGAGATTTTCAGACACAGGAAAAAGCAAGAGTCGTGAGGAAAAATAGGACTGCCCTGCTAGCCGCAAACCGTCTCTGAGTACAACAATGCTCGCTGGCAACATTGACTGTTTTTTGGTTTTCTTTCTTTTCTCTTGCCTACACAAGCATTATAGCACAAGACACCCGAAACTGTTCCATTCTCTAGTGCTTATGCAGGCCTCATTACATCGTAAAATTAAACCGCGAGGACGCAAGCTCGCCAGCCGGCAATTTACACGAAAGGGTTAATCAGACCTTATGCAGACAAGCTCAGCCGAGGTGCATTATCGCGGTGCCGGTCTTGTTTGCATTTGTGCAATGTTGCATGCACTCTCTAACAATGCTACTTTAAGTAGCACTAACCTAAAAAGTGGTTCTCTTTTAAGGTCGGATTGAATTCCACTTCAACCTCTCTGCAATGCCTGTGTAACCACCTGACCTCATTTGGCGGAGGAGTCCAGGTTATACCCAATAAGCTTGATTTCGATGTGGTCTTTACGGAACTAACGCGGATTCATGAGACAGGAAATGTTGCTGTTCTCTGCACGATTATTGCTGCACTGTTGGTGTATTTCCTGGTTTGTATATTTGCAAGAAAAGCTGATAAAAAAGATCGGGCCCAGGTGAGAATAAGTTTGGCTTTCTTTCGAATTGTAGGGAGCGTTATCACTCACGTGACCAGCAGCCATATTGGATTACTGAAACAAAAGAAAGTATTTGCATACAGTTAGAGTTCAATTCCTTGAGAATTAGTTTTGCACACCATCATGGTCGCCATTTCTTTGTTTTGGAACACCAACATGGCCGCCGTGACGTCATGTGAAAACGCTTTATGTATTTTGTTGAGGAGTTTTGTCAATTGTCAAGCCCTTCATACTTTCTACACGTCCTCCCGAGAGCTAAGATGAATACACATTACAACAGTCCTACCTGAAATATGCTACGACAACAAAAGACTACATGCCCAGAGGGCAAACATGCGTCACATACCTTTTGGAGAATATTTACATTCTATGTCACTTACAGTTTAGACTACATTACAGTAAAGTATTTTTTTTTTATTTCGTGTATACAGACTGGCCTCCCTGTGCATCTGAACTCTTCAATTGAAGAAGGCTTTCAGTACGAACTAACCATTGTTACTGGAGTTTGGAAGAATTCTGGGACGGATGCTAACGTTGCCATGGTCATTCATGGAAGCGAGGCAGACAGCCAATGCATATTATTAAACAGGAACATGATCGAGTCAAGAAGAGTCCTGGCACGAGGGAACGAAGACCTGTTCGTGATTCATTTGTCAGTTTCTTTGGGTGAAATTCAATTTGTTCATATTTGGCACGACAACTCAGGAAGACACCCCTCTTGGTTTTTCAGCCACATGTTAATAAAAGATGTCCAAACGGGAAGAACTTTGACCTTCCCCGGCAACACGTGGTTTGCCTTGGAAAAAGGAGATGGCAAAATCGACAGACTTTTAACTCCGATCTCCCTTGAGGAGGAGAAGTCTTTCAAGTATTCGTTAAACTCGCGAAGCTCTTCGAGTTTCACCGAAGGCCACATGTGGTTGTCTGTAGTTACCAAGCCCCCGAAAAGTAAATTCACGCGCGTTCAAAGGACCACTTGTTGTTTGTGCTTGCTGATGTCTGCCATGTTGGTCAATGCGTTGTTTTATCGGACTGACGACGTAGCTGACCCTACAATACAGATTGGTCCTTTAAAGTTCAGCTGGAGACAGGTTGTGGTAGGATTGGAGAGCGCATTGATAGTAACTCCGGTGAACTTGTTGATAGTGGCCATTTTCAAAAACAGCCCTGAAAATCGTTCTAATAAAATAACGCCATCCGCTCTGAAGAACAAATCTGCATCGGTTCATAGCAGGATTCAGGCTTTTTCATGTTGGGGTGAAGCAAAGGAAAGAGAGCGAGAAAAAGAGGAAACCGAAAGTAATTTGTTCGATCATGCAACGCTTTCAGGAAGAACATTACAAAGAATCAGAGCCGTACCTAAACAAGACTTTCTCTTTCCTTATTATTTTAAATACATCGCTTGGTTCCTAAGTTTTGTCACTGTAATTTCATCTGCGACGTTTACGTTTTTCTTCAGCTTAGAATGGGGTAAGGATATTTCCAACGAATGGCTTTCGTCAATGCTCGTATCGTTTACGGAAGACTTGTTTGTTATACAGCCAGTTAAAATAGTCATCATCGTGCTTATAACTGCATATTTCTTTGGTTCTAAATCTGATGTGAAAGAAAGAGGTGATCAAGTCAAATCTGAGCACGTGTCATCTACTAATGCGACGACGGATTCGGTTTTACCAAGCATCGAAATAAAGACTCTTCCTGAAGACGAGATTGAATTAGCGAGGGAGTACCGATTGAAGGAGGCAAAAATGGTTTCGTTTGCCAAAGAATTGTTCCTTTATATGCTGTTTTTAACCTTATTGACGGTTGTGTGCTATGGCAACCGAAGCTATCATGGATATTTAATCACAAGGAACCTCGAGGATACATTCAATGAATTTCCTCGGGTGAGTAGGTATTCAGTAACGTAAACGAAAACACTTATGGGCAACTGATACCTTTCAGTTGCAATCCAGCTGAGCCAACGGCCGGTGAACATACTCTACCACTTCAAAGGCGCTGTTACACTGAGCAGTTTTTCATGCTTACAACTAATACTTGTATCGCAACTCCGTTAAGAGACAAGTTGTTCGAGATATGTGAATGTAACACTTTGGAAAAGCCGAAGTCGGTCCGGGACAAGTTGAAAAAACCGTCACAGAACGTAGATTCGAGTTTATTTTGTATGTAATAAATTCGTGATTTCGCTCACTACTAGGTTACCTTATCGTCCGCCCAGGCCCTGACATAGATTTCACACTCGGCCGCGATCGTGAGAGCATGCCTGGAAACAAAGCTTCACCTTTAATTCTTGATTTTGTTGTGTAGGCTAAAGATCCCCGATTTTATTGGAAATGGCTTAAAGGTCAGTTTGTGGACGGAATTTACGCTAACGAGTGGTCCAACGGCAAGAAAGTCACCAAACAAGAGTACATCAATAACACGAACTCCATTCTACTGGGAATGCCTCGACTCAGACAACTAAGGGTAAAGAAAGGTAGGAAATTTTCTCGCAGTTTGTTAATTTTTTTGACCCACCCTCACTTTAAAGGGGCTAGGTCACGCTATTTTAGGTAATTTTGTTTAATTTTGTTAATTATGAGCTCTAAACGTCAAATTGGCAGAACAAGAGTCTTTCATTTGCAAAATCACAGCCACATAACAACTGAGAATAATTTTCCAGCTTTGTAAATGACATTTTGATATAGACTGATATAAATTTGAAAAAAGGTAGGCCGACGTTTTTCAAATTTACCCAAATTCAATCCATTTCAATCCTCTCCAGTTTTGTCCATTTATGTCCCTTCTTGGCTTCCCTGTGTTTTGCTAGAGTTTTTCTATAGTTTTGAACAGTTATTTTAATATTTTAGTTAATTCTATGACCATTCGATCAGTGCTGAAATTGCCTAAAATTGCGTGACCTAGCCCCTTTAACAACCCACACAGTGAAAAGGCTATCTATCATACGGCCCGTACGGCCCCGCGCGCGCTTTCATTGTAGACTATTGGGAAAATCCCTGTACGAGGGCCGTACGCATTAGCGCGAGCAGGGCCGGAAAATGCCGTACGGCCCTACTAGGAACACGTACTGTTCCATGCGATGGAATTTCAGGGGATTTCGTCGCTTTTAAACATCCAAGTTATTTACAGCCAGAAAAGCAAATGCAAGCAACATTAAGATAAATTTTCTGTCCAAATTTTTGTTTATTTTGTCCTAACCTCATAGTATGAGTGCTCATAAAAAGTGTAAAGAGCCCATATGATAAAATGCTTATTGACTGAGTTAAGGCCGGGCCGGACAGGAAATTATTTGGCCCTCGGTTATGGTGCACTGACCTCGCTGCGCTTGGTCCGTATGCCATGACCCCGGGCCAAATATTTTCCTGTCCGGCCCGACCTAAACTCAGTCAGTAAGATTTAATAGACTTGCAAAACTCTTTCTCTCTGTTTTAGATTCGTGCACTGTTCCAGAGTTGGCCCGAGATTCAGTTAAACATTGCAACGATTACTATAGTTTAGGTGAGGAAGACAAAACCCGGTATCACTTACCAGGATGGAAGCCTTTCGAAGGCTCCAAAGATTGGGCCAACTTCTCTGGCCTCTGCCCAGCACCATGGAATTATGTGCTTCAGGATCAACTGCACAATTCACCAAGTTGGGGATTCTTTGACGTTTACAGTGGAGGGGGCTTTGTTGCTGATCTAGGATACAATAGATCCACAGCTGCCAAGGTGATTGATAATTTGCATGAATACAGTTGGATAGATCGACAAACTCGAGCTGTTGTGCTGGAATTCGTTATCTACAATCCAAATACGGGCTATTTAAGCATCTCTACTTTCTACTACGAAATTCTACCATTTGGTTATGGTCATCCCTTTGTCATTATCGACACGTTTCCACTGACGAGCACGCAAACTGGATTTTACCAATTTTACTTGATTTGCCAGCTTTTGTTCATCATATTGGCTCTTTTGTTTGTGATTCGTGAGGTGTACAACATCTACAAAATGAGATGCAGCTATTTTAGAGACGCCTGGAATTGGGTGGAACTCCTGCAGATATTGTTTTCATTTTTGGTTGTGGTGTTCTTCGTTATCAAGTCAAAACTCGTTCTAAACAGCGCTTTAAAAGTTAGAGAAAACCCCTTTGTTCCAGTCAGCTTTAGAGACGCTGTTGTTTGGAATTACGCGGAGAATCTGGTGCTGGCAATTGCTGTTTTCATTGTAACTATAAAGTTATTACGTATGATTCGTTTTAATCCCCACATAAGTATTCTGATGTCATCATTTCGCGAATCCAGAGGATTACTGCTATCGTACTCTGTTATTTTCATCATCATTTTCATGGCTTATGCTCAATTTGCAGTCCTAATGCTAGGTACCAGTATCTATGATTATTCCTCGTTTCCAAATGCCCTGATTTCAGAATTATTGTTGAGCCTTGGAGAAGAAATTGGTTTGACCAACCTGTTGCGAGTCAACCGAGTCTTAGGTCCATTGTTCGGATTCTCTTTCGTCCTTCTTAACGCTTTCATCTTCGTCAACTTTTTCGTTGCAATATTGAATGATTCACACGCAGAAGTGAAACACAACACGGACAAGCAGTCAAAGGAATTCGAAATGGCGGATTTTATTCTAGATAGACTAAAAGAATTTTTTGGTTTCGGCAAAACTCAACACGACGAAAGTTCAAGTGAATCTGAAGAGAACAGAGTAGAAAAAGAAAATAAGGAAATGCACAACACGTCTTTCTCAACAATAGCTTTTCAATCACACAGACTTGGCCGAAGGGCAAGGAATTCCCAGTTGCGAAATGCCAAAAAGTTGCGGGAAACTACAAGAAAGGAAAAGAAAGAACGTAGAGATGAATTAAAACAGGAAAAGGCCGAAAGCAACACAGCTGATGAATCAACTGTTGAGGGAAATAAACAACACTTGAAATCTACTGTGGAAGTAATCAACGCTTTAGATCGCTTACATCGAACATGTGCTCTTAAAGAAATAGATTCATTGACGAGTAAAGTCGCTCGAGACGATGAAAGAGAAGATATCGAAATTTCGTCGTTAATACGACTTCTAAGAAGCAATCGCTTTGAAGAAGAAAAGGAAGAAAAAGAAGATATAGAAGATGCAACATCCGAAACAGAAGCCGCATTGAATGATAATGAACTAGTTTCATACATAACTTCGCCAAACACGTCACCCGCTTTCAGCACAAGAGCAAGCGCTAATAGTTTGAGAAAACCTGTATTCATGCAAGGCTTGAACGATGAAACAGTGAGGCTTCTTAAAGGACTGACCGCTAGCCGTCAGTTACCGGAACACTTGACAGGAAAACAAGTCCTAGAGAATCTCCGCGCAGAACTGCGAAAGAAAAGCAACATAATTCGTCCGAAATGGCGATAATATTTCTTCGCTTCATTTCTATGGTGTCTGGCGAAAACATGGACGAAACTTAAAAAGGCTTGGGTTCATCTAAACTATACAGGTTGCCCAATCATTATGAAATACCAAAAGTAACATTTGGTAACAGTTATCGTTGGTTTTCACACGCGTGATCAACAGCCATGTTTGTCAACAAAAACAAAGGAAAGCACTTGCATTTCCCAGAGAATTGGATCGGGACACAAACATGGCCGCCGTTCTTTGTTCAGAGTCATAAACATGGCGGCCGTCACGTCATGTGAAAACCCAGAATGCGTGTAAGGTTTGTTTTGGCTAGTGACGCAAGCATGCGCACAAGCAGTATTCGCGTAATGATTGGTTCCTTTTGTCTAAACAAGAGACACAAAGAAACAACCGGTTGCTTGAGTCGCTACTGAAAACCGCAATTCTCGGGTTTCACATGACGTCACAGCCGCCATGTTGGTGTCCCCGAAAAAAGAAACGGCAGCCATGTTGGTGTCCCGACCCAATCCTACGGGATTTGAACTCTTGTGTTTTCGTTGAAAAACATGGCTGTTGATCACGTGAGTGAAACCCAAGAATAAGCGACAAAAGTAGTTGACCGTAGTGAGGAAAAAATCACCTTAACGTTACATTTTCCACTGCCCCCACCCCCTCCTTTCCAAATGCTTAGAGTTTTTTAAAATTTACTAAAAAGTTTGTTAGATACGAGATTGGTTACAGCGAGTCCCATCTCGTATCGAACGCGCGCCGATAGAATAATTACAGAGTTTAAGATCTACGACGCGACGGTAACGAAAACGTCATTTAAAATTGTAAGGTCAGGTTTATTAATCTTTTTCGTCATTATGTCGGCTTGTCTAACTTCTAAAAACTAGTGTAACTTTCCAGGAACTGAATTAGAAGGTGCGGTGGTGAATCTACGACAGAAAATTCAAATTCGCTGCCTTTTGTTCACGTTCTTCGTAGAAGTTGAGAATTGGTCATTTCACGTCGTAGATTTGCCGAAAACGTGAAAGAAATAAACAAAAATGAAAAATGCACGTGCATAGCGTGCAAAGCTATTGTTTTTGCTCATTAAATATGCACAATTTGTGACGTTTTCGCTGCCGTCGCGTCGTAACAACGCCGGCTACAACGACGACCAAGCGATAAAGTGAGAATATTGTTGGTTAAAAAAATGAAAAATAATCATGCTGCACCGGAACATATTTCAGTGAATTTCTTTGCCATAATCCACAAAACGTGAAAAAAAAAAAAAAAAATTAGGTTTTGACGACAACGCGAGCATACAGCAACGAATTGTTCATTTTCTACCTTTACTTTTAAAATAGATTTAGCTTTGCGTTCACGGCAGACGCCGAACGTGAAGCTGAAGTTTGCGTTTTGCCAAAGATCAAAGAAACTGGTTTGATTTTAGCTCCTTTTTTTGCCTGTTATATAGAAATGTCGCGATACTTCTAACGAGAGAGAAAAGTTATAGAAAAGAGAATTTTCATGCATTAATGACAAGCAGCAACAGCCTACCGTTTCACGCTTTCTGTTTCATGGACACGCGATGCTAAATCTCTCTAATGCGCATGCTCTGTACAACGTGAACATGATATTGTATAATCGCGAGATACTTCGACAGTTCTAGGTTACATTTTGGAGTGACGTTTTGATTATCGTTTGTAGAATACAGAGCGTCTAATGATGAGAGGTTTTGAGAAACATTTTAGAATAAAAAATAGCGATATAAAAACAGGACGTTTCGGCGACATGTCACAATTATCAAATGCAATTTATAACAAGATAGTGAACGTTATATATACAATAGTAAGTGACAAATTACATTGGAATAAACGAGGCGGGAAAAAACAGAAGAATGGGAAAATTTTTTAAATAAACAGTTTCGCTGGAATGGAGTCATTTTGAGTGTTCAGAGTCGGTCTCTTTTTCCTTATCAAAAGTATCTCGTAAATAAGGCACTCAAATTTTCCGTGGCATTTCTTTAACCCTTTGGCTACTAGAGATTTGGCGGAAAAACACGTTTTGAAGCTAGTTGAGGGGTTTTTTGGTCACTGTCGTGCTGTTTACGAGCTAAATCTCCCTACAAACCCGTTTCCAGGTTGTACACTCCGCGGCCTTTTCAGCCAGGTGCAAAATAAGCGCTTGCAAAGTTCGGGCATGCGCAGAAAACAAAATTTGGAGTTTTTGGGTTTAAAAGTAGCACAACACTTTCGACTTTCACTTTTCGCTTTCTCTCCTTCCCTCTCTTTTCGCTTTCTTTGCCTCATTTTTTTTTTGAACTTGCTGGGCATTTGGTAGGCTTTATTTTGGTGGGAAGAGTTTCTGAGAAACCTTTCATCATCTTAGAATTAGGTGCTCAGAAAGGTAGGTGGGTAATGGAGCAAGCTCTTCATGGAGATTTTCAGGTCAGTGTTACATGGTTTTTTTGGCCGTTTCTCCAGTTTCCTTGACTGAATTGTGCTCATTCTGGTATAGTTTGAAAGATCTCTTATCCCTGCACAAGTTAGTGGACAAAGCTGTTCCTGACCGTTAAAAGTGATGACGTCAACAGGGGTAGATGGGACCGTGGATAAAGCTGGACGTATTTTGCCAGATAGTAATCAAAGGGTTAAGATGGTAAAATGCTCTTGAAGATTGGTAGGACTTTGATTGTGTTTATCCTTTAGGTGTTTACCGATGACGGAATACTTATGCTCCTCGATGCGCAGGTGGAGGTGGCGGCTCGTGTAGCCTATATAATTTGAATCACACGAATTACATTGATATTCATACACAACGCATTGCTGGTTTACAAGTGAGGGCTTTGTTTCCGTAACTTTTAAATTTTTAAATCTTTTAAAAACGATGTCTGCGTTATGAAGATAAGTTTTTATTCCCACGTGATAGATTACCAATGGCGGAAGATTTTTATGGCATTTGCAATGGCGAGCCAAGAAAGAGCCATTACAAATCTCTTATCAATCTCCTGCTTATCAAGCATCTGACTTGGAAAATGAATGAGATGATGTAGGTTTAACAATAAATATCCTATTTTAAGAACGAATACTCTGACATTTATACGGCAAAGGACACTTATTAGAACCCTATCAGGTTGAAACATAAAAGAAATAGTTGAAAGTGTTTTCAACAGAGATCAATATCGTTGAAATACAATAAAATTGGTCGGAAAAACAAAAACTTGATTGTCAAGCAGTATGACAATGCTCGCTCAAAGAAGTCTTCCGTTTAAAAAGCTCAGGACAAAACAGCATAATATGGATCAGAATTGCCGTGGTTAGCGTGTTAAATAACGATGGCCACAGGACTTTAGGAGGTACAAGCTCTTGGTAATGGTCCATCTGCCATAGCGCATGCGTGACTGTCTAATTGCAACGTTCACCCCTATATTCACCAACTTCCGACTCTGGGAGTTGTTGGTATCTCTGCGATGCTCTTCCAGTAGATTATTTTCTTGCCAGCGTCAGCTTACAAGTGTTTCTGTTGACTTTAATTTCTTCATGTCCTTTCCAGCGCAGAAATTTAAATCTTTACAGTCAACATCGTTTCCTCGCAAGCGCGACGTTTTGATTCGGTGTCCTAAAAAACAACGTACGGTAAACGGATTTTTATCGCTCTTTCTTTCGTTATTCTCGAACACTGACTGTCGTGGAGTGGACTACAAATGAATGACGCGAAGGCAAAACCGAATCACACGGCCTCTGGTAAGGGCGAGACTCAACAATAACGTAAGAATTGGTAAAAAGTCGGAAAATAATACATCATTACCTGAGCAATGTTTGGGCTCTTCCTTTTCACTGCGGTCACGACAACAAACACGACACAGATTGAATGAACACTTCATGCCCTGAAACACATGCAAGTGACACGTGAAATTCTGAACGTTTCAAAGATATTTATATAATAACCAAATCAATGCGAGCGCATGCACTCTGATTGATCAATCAGCTATGGTTTATTGTGCCAGTATAAACTCATGGAAATTTCGCGCGTCTTCGGCGGGTCGTGATTTACGATTCTTCTCGTGTGGTTTATCGTGGTTTATCAGCTTATAGACCATACAAACTTTTGGTCTATTGCTTAAATCGGAGCGGTGGCGACGCAAGAAAATAATCATATTGTTTCAATGGCGGTAGAAAAATCTTCGTGCGGGACCGTGCACCATACTCTGAAAAAAAGCAACGTGAAATAACCATCTTTGAGACGGACAAAAACGTCAGTGTAAAAAAATGAATCTCACAGATTCTCTATCTTTCCTTCAAATCAGTTCGTACCAATCACGTTGTGGGATAGCAAATGTATTTTTCTTTTTTGGCTCTTGTTCTAGTAGTCATCCAAGCCCTTAACATGAAAATGTTGCCCCAATTTGCTGACATTCTCAACAAACAGCCGATTTTGATTTCACGTTGTTTTGCAATGGATGGCAAAAAAAAGTTCGCCGAAAGGTGAATATGACGTGGCTTTCTCCTTTCCGTCGTTGTTGCTAAAGCATCCTTCACCTTTTGCCTCCTTATAAGAGAAGGACTTATTAGAGAGATTAAGAATGGCGTTTACGGTAAGGAAGATGGAGAAGGGAGTGGATAAATGACATTTAACAATTATTCGCCGAATATTGTTGAAAGTTGACAGCCTGCAACCTTTGTAATTCAATAGAAGTAATGCCCTAGACGGCACACCCCAGAAGCCATCAGCCACCAGCTGTCGAGCCGGGGTCAACCACTTGTCCACATTGCTAGCAGCAGCAGAATATGGAAACCGTACATCTCACTAGTAGCCTTCCGCGAACATATCCAGCGACACTATAATCTCAACAGCCTGCGAACAAGCTCTTCTTTGCAGCGCGAGTTATGTATGCAAGCGATGAGACCTTAAGTCCCACAACAGCGGGGAAGCACCAAAAACAGTTCCGATATTTTGCGCAAGACGACAGGAAGCAGCCATCGTTTCTCACCTTTGGATTTACTTCACATCTAGTACAGATATCCCATCTTCTTTCTGAACCAAACAAAAAAACTATATCAGTGAATAACTCTCAAATAACGTAGATTGTGGTTTGCAGATGTGTTAGACCTGGAGGAAATAATGTTTGTAATCAAGTTTCTTTGAATTTTTTCGTTCCTTCAGAAAAGAGTGTTTGAATTAGAAAAATTATAATCGGTGCTTTTCACTTTTATATTTCAAGTGCGCCATCTAATGACAATTTGTGACGTGCACGGTTGCCCTATTGTATTGACATAAAGAGCTTTTGTATCATGGCAACCGTAACACGTCACAATTAATTAAGATGGCGTTGCCCGGAACATTTGAAAAAATAAACGTTTCGGAACCTTTTTTTTCTATTTTGGCTACGAACGCCTTCTTTAAAAATAAACAATAAACATCGAAAGCTTCTTTACTGTTAGGATTTCGCCAAAGAAGCTTGAATGAGTCGCTCATCCAAACAACATTTTTCTAGAGTTTTTGCGAACACAAAACAACTATCTATCTACCTCTTTTTGCCTTCACTTTCTGTTTCTTCAAGGCCTTCTTCATTTCCCTCAGTTTAACAACTTCTTTAGCCCGCTCCTCATCTTCTTGCGTTTCCTCCAATGTTCTTTTTACTCCATAATTCGACCTAAATTTAAAAACGAAGACGCACTATTAATTCCCTGACTTTTCCCTGACCTGTAAACAATTTTCACTGATCTTTAATTAGGTGAATAATCACATTTGCTTCAGCTTCCGAGTTTGAAGACCATCAATATTTTTCTCTTCGTTTTCGATTTCTTTGCTCGTTTCACAGGATTTTGTACGCAAAATCTTGTGAACTGTTTACCAAAAACAAATTCCCTGACTTTTCACTGACTTCGACAATATTTTCAGAGTTTCGCTGACTTTTTGCAAAATTCCCTGACTTTTCCCTGACCCTTGCAACCTTGACGCCTTTTATAGTGCGTCTTTGTGTTTCAATCCTTCATTCTTTACTTAAAGCAAAAGACATGCGTTTTCGACGCGAGGGTTGACTTATCACCTGCATCACCGCAAATGACAGAAAAAGATGAAATAAGTTGCCTTTGAACGGTGACCTATTTCGCGCGACGGTCACGCGCGAGGGGCCGCGCGCGCGACATCTCGCACAGATCAAAAGCGCCTTGTTAAG
Source organism: Montipora foliosa (assembly GCF_036669935.1). Lineage (NCBI taxonomy): Eukaryota > Metazoa > Cnidaria > Anthozoa > Scleractinia > Acroporidae > Montipora > Montipora foliosa. The sequence continues at coordinate 8,956,079 of NC_090877.1, read as the reverse complement.
GTACGGCTGAGAAGTGTAGCGAAGACCGCAAAATCTTCGCCAGTTGACCCAAGGTTAAGTCGCCTGATAAATCTATAGCGCACAGACCTGATGTAGGGTTGGCACCTCCAATATGGAATCGTTGTAGATTTGTGCTCCCCGTTTTCTTCGATGTCTTTCTATAAAACATAGATACCTTGTTAGCAACTACGAGTTAAAAAATTCCGTTGCTCATTGCTTTGAAATTACCGTCCAAAACAGCTCACTGGTCTCGAGTAAGCGTTAGTGACTAACTGGACAGAACCTCGACGCCTCTTAAGAATTTTGCAAGACTACATAAGAATACTTCTTCTTTCAATCTCATCATGGGTTAATTCTCAGTGTTCAATGAAAAATTAAATAACTCTCTGCCAAAACGGGAATAAAAATGATTGCACATTCCTTGGCAAATCCATTTGCTTATCCATTTGCTTCACGTCGGAAATCCGGGTACGAGTTTAAAATTGCTTGGATGAAAACAATTTCCACATTCCACGCCCTATGCATTACACCAGCTCACTCGTATATGAATAGATCGTATTCATAAATGCCGGTCACATTTATAATTCTTTTGTCCACATGTAAATTAGCCTACCAAGCCTCATTTTAGAGCAAAAATTATTTTCAATTCACTGTATGGTATCGAGGCTTGGTAAGCTAATTTGCACTTCGACAAAAGAATTATAAATTGGCCGCCATTTATGAATAAGGTCTATAACACGAGAGAATCTTAGCAACGGAAGATAGTTTAACAAGATGTCACACAAGGCAATTTTGACTGAACAGCGCAAGATAAAGGCTCTTTGCTCCCCCCCATCTTGTTCCCCCTACTGACGTAAACATAATTATTGGCCTCGTACACTGTTCTCAAGTAAAGCTATGATCCTCGCAGTTATGAACGCAATGCGAATAGAAGCCTGAAAACAATAAAATTCAGGACTTCAACGGGGTTTGCGTTCATAACTGCAAGGATCATAGTTTCACTTGATTTCATATCCGCAGTTCAATATATATGATACCCTTTAAAGAAAACGACAAAAAGTTTAAGTTTGTAAGACATGTTTCGACAGAACCTTCTATCATCTTCAGTTGATTAATGTACAAAACGTAGAAGTTGAATTTATAAGTAGAAAAAAGTGCTAAATTGTGCTAGTAACAACGAAATGTACATAAAACGTGACAATGTGAGAATTAAAAGGATAGTTTTAGATTGAATTCAAAGAGGGTTGTTCTCTTTGAATATGAATAGCCTCTTTTATCTTAAGTTGAAAATTCGTAGAGGCGTGATCTAAAATATGGAAAGTCTACTGAACACAGGGCGCGACAATGTTCTGCAGGTCGCGGGTGGCAGTTCATTGTTTCACCAATACAGAAAATATCCTAAACATTCTTAAAAGTTAACCTTAGGCCTAAACAAAAGTTTTTAGGCCTAAGGTTGGCTTTTATGAATGTTTAGGACACTTTCTGTATTGGTGAAACAATGACCTGCAACCCGCGACCTGCGACCTATGACCTGCGACCGGCAAATTAGACCCGCCGTGCAATAGCGCTTGATAAAGTGACGTACGTGAGCATTTAGTCAGTTTATAGGGCCTCTCACATTTTCAAACACCTACAGAATTCTGAACATTGTCGCGCCCTGTGTTCAGTAGACTGTTTCCATAGTTTAGATCACGCCTCTACGAATTTTCAACTTAAGATAAAAGAGGCTATTCATATTCAAAGAGAACAACCTTCTTTGAATCATCAATTACATCATGTCAATCTAAAACTATCCTTTTAATTCTCAAATTGTCACGTTTTATGTACATTTCGTTGTTACTAGCAGAATTAGCACTTTTTCCTACTTATATATTCAACTTCTACAGGGCTTGAAATTTGCGAAAAACTCCAGTCGCAATTTTGCGACAAGATACGAAAATGTAGTCGCAATTTCGAAAATTTTAGTCGCAAAATCATCGCGCTGCATTGTGTTGTCAGCGGTGTAGCAAAACAAAATATGAGCCCACAATACTTGTGTTGAAGTAAACCGCTGAAAATGGCGAATGATATTGAAGGAATGGAGTTGTGCACGCAACATCGCAGCGAAATTACGCTACAATTACGCTATCTTCAGATTGAAAGAAAACGCAAGGCGAGAAACAAAATAATTTTGTCATTTCTTCATTTATTTTAGTAAAAAGAGCAGCAAAGTGGCAACTGCTACTAATTCTTTTGTTTCGAAAGAGCGAAGATGAGAACAAGTCGCAAATTTGCGACTTCTCCAGATTTTTTAGTCGCAAAGGGAAAAAATTCAGTCGCAAATGCGACTGTATTGGTCGCAATTTCAAGCCCTGTTCTACGCTTTGTACATTAATCAACTGAAGATGACAGAAGTTTCTGTCGAAACATGTCTTACAAACTTAAACGTTTTGTCGTTTTCTTTAAAGTTCTGACTAGCCTGCTAGTATCAAGATCCATATGATACACTGTTCTAAAGTGAAATTCAAAAAGATCATCACGATGGCAGTTAGTTGCAAGGGAAACCCGAAAAACCATGAACTGCTTCATGGGTTCAAATCCCTCTACTAACTAGGGCTCAACTAACTGATCTTTCTAAATTTAATTTCATTCTATTCCGCAATTCCAATAGACGAAACTTCATACGGTGTTCTGGTAATAGATGGATCAGCGCGAAGACAAACGGTTCTCTTATCGGATTAACGGGGCTAGGTCACGCAATTTGTCCAGATAGGTCACGCAATTTTAGGCAATTTCAGCACTGATCGAATGGTCATAGAATTAAATAAAATATCAAAATAACTGTTAAAAACTATAGACGAACTCTAACAAAACACAGGGAAGCCAAGAAGGGACATGGATGGACAAAACTGGCGAGGATTGAAATGGATTGAATTTGGGTAAATTTGAAAAACGTCGGCCTACCTTTTTTCAAATTTATATCAGTCTATATCAAAATATCATTTACAAAGCTGGAAAATCATTCTCAGTTGTTATGTGGCCGTGATTTTGCAAATGAAAGACTCTTGCTTCGCCAATTTGACGTTTAGAGCTCATAATTAACAAAATTAAACAAAATTACCTAAAATAGCGTGACCTAGCCCCTTTAAGGGCAATAAACGGCGGCAAAAACCTACTGAACCAATGCAAACTAGCGTCACAAATCGAAAAAGATCTGTAACAAGACGCAACACCTCGGCTCACCATATAATGACAACATATAGAGTAAAGAATCTGAGATAAATGTAAATGGTGGACATTGGGCAGCTTAATCACGCGACGTTTTGAACCGCGGACAGCAACCGGAAATGACCATTTCGCATGCCAGGACAGTAGTGTCTCATAGTTTTTAACTAATCGTCTCTAAACAGAAAAGATACTTAGCAATATAAATGCCGTTGTGTAAAGAGAAGTCAAAAGGGAAAACAGCTCACTTCCGGTTGCCGTCCGCGACTCAATAACGTGGCGTGCTTAGGTGGCATAACACAGTTTTTCCGCGGTCAGCGGTATTCATTAAAGGCCAGGGCGGATTTTGCAAAACAAAACAAAGCAAATGAGGCAATTTTTTTTTCTCCTTCTCACGATGGTCTTGGAAATGCAGTGTAAATTCGCTTCCATTACGTAAACGTCACAAGTGCTCCTTCAGAGGAACCCAGCAAAATGCTGTGTATGCGCTCGAAAATTTGAGACCAAAACAGTGTTGGCTGTTTTTCCAAATTTCTCGTAATCCAGTCATTAGATTTTGTAAAAATTTGGAATTGAAATAGATCCGACTACTAATGAGTCGTCTATCAAAAAAAAAAAACTCGGACATTTAATGGACAAAAATTTGGGAAAACTAAAAAACGTCTATCAGCGAATTATGAAAAATCCGACGGTTGAAATTCTATGATCAGAGCTGTTAAACTTACTTTATTTCTATTGTTTTAAGTACGCAAATTCTGCAAAAAACTAATGAGTGAATTTTGCATAAATGAGGAATACGCATCCTTTAGGCCTCGTTTTAATCTAGATGTGTTACCATGGTAACAGTCTGCAGGACAAATAAACTGTCAAAGATATAAACCTTCGTGGTGGTACTTATCAGTGACCAAGTTTGAGCTTCCCAGGAAAAAAAAAAGCGTAACTACGACAGAAAGGGAAGTATGAGTGCTTAAAAACTGTGTTAAGTCACCTCAAGCTCTCTATTAACAACGCACATGCCAGCAGCATGCCAGGATAGACAAAGGAAAAACAGCGCGGGAGATTACGGACTACAGAATCTTGCTGAGGCTTAGCATCAACATACACAAAAAACACGGGACAAAAAACACGAATTAACAACTAACTTTTGTGTCCGCGTACGTTACATGTACTTGGACGTTCATCTCTTGCGAGGAGCAGGCTTTGCCGGCTGTTCATGAAAATCTAATTCTAACCTGGATTCTGATTTTTAAAATCATACAAATTTCTTTCATCTCAGTTATTGACTTGGCTGCGCCTAGTATTTCTCTCACTTCTTTGTTCCTGTCGAGACTAAAAACAGAAAGAAAACTACCAGGTTAAATCACGCATACTTAGCAAGAATTCGCGCGCGAAAGAAGAAACGTGAAGTCCCGTATTCTGGCTGCGCGAAATTTGGGACGAGAGGCTTGCCACCTCCCCACTCTCGCAAAGTTAGGCAGTCGTCTCATTTTTCACGCGACCAAAACACGGAAAATCTCATTCCTCGTTCTTTCTTTGCTATAAAACTCCACAGAAACGATCGCAACACAGGCTGACCATGCAATGTTCAATGACAACGGATCACTAGACAGTGATAACGGCAAAAAACAGAAAAACATGGTCGTTCGTTAAGGGGTGGCTGAATATCACAACGACTAAGCACTGGGACTTGATTTAAGAACGAAGATGGGGTGATTTATCAGCGCGCCCGCATTTGTCACGATCTCGATTATCCAGACTATTTACCCACATGTCTGGATAATCCATGATCGTCAGAGGCGCAAACCCGGTTCATGAGATTTCACGTAAGCCTGCATACAAGTACATTGAAAGAGAGATGCCTAAGAGGAGCGGTCCTGGGAACGAGCGGATGTTTCGACCATCAAGAGCAATACGAAGCGAAAGACGGAGAGCCTGTTACCGGTCTCATTTCACTCAAACACAATGCTTTTGCTTTTCGTTGGTTTCCATGATACAACAGAGTAGAAGATGTTCGCTTCTTTCCCAAGTGAAAGAGATCTATCCCGCAACCTCCCCAATAGCGCTTTGCACTAATGACGTCATGAAATTATACACCCCGCAAGTGACTCAGACAAACAAGGTTCAGTCTGTAAGAGACACAAGGGAAATGAGGCATAATATTCGCTTCAATCTGTTCGGTTTTAAGCGACGTCGACCGTGTTCTTGGCTCTATTCTGGAGACAGAACCAGAACAATGCAGAATTGAGCAGCTAGAACGGTGTTTATTAAAAGTGTAGGGGGTTGAAATTGACGGGCAAACGTGACGACCTTTCTAAACGAGTGAGGGGCTGTAATAGGTCTTGTAAACAGTGGAAGTGACCACGCGCTTGATCCGAGCATCGATAATGGCCGTTGGTCTGCGGCGAAAATACAAAAAAAGGTTTGATGTTGGAAGGAAATGGTACCATAGTGCAAGTTCTGTTCCCTATTCTACTCCGTCGACAGATTGGCATGTTGGAAAAGTGTTGATGGGCATACGCTACTCCTGCTGTTCGCAAATGGTTGTCTGTTTTGCTCAGACTAACATATCTTTCATGGATTTTTCTTTGCAATATACTACGTAGTATTGGGGGCGTGTTAAATAGCTCTTTTAGATGGAGGGTTGTCCAATACTCACACATAGACTCCGTTGGTGTTAGTACTGATAAGAAGAGAGTCTCCATTGGTACGAATGGTACCACTAGAAAATGATGTCATTCCACTGGCTGCAATGGTGAATATGCATCTCATTAAGGGGACTTAGATCATTTTGTAACGTGGTGTGGCTGGGTACAGGGCAATTCCGATGGACCATTGGTACCAATGGTACGATTGGTACCACTAGAAAATGACGTCATTCCAATGGTTCTACTGGTGAATATACATCTCATTAAGGGGAATCAGATTATTTTCTCATGTGAAGTTGGCTTATAGAACGAGGTATATTCATAATAATTCTAGCGCGCTATTACTTGGTGTAAAAGCGAACTTGTTTTGCGTGGTTGGCTTATCAGTAGAACGAGCAATATAAATAATTATAGCGCGCTATTACTTGGTGTAAAAGCAAACTTGTTTTTGCGTGGTTGGCTTATAGAACGAGCAATATAAATAATTATAGCGCGCTATTACTTGGTGTAAAGGCGAACTTGTTTTGCGTGCTTGGCTTATCGGACGAGGTATATGCATAATAATTATAGCGCGCTTTTACTTGGTGTAATTTTCTATCAGGTGCTATTTCCTCGTGAGCGGAGTGGTATTTTGTGACAAAAGTCAGAATTGTGTTAGATGTGCGTTTTCATCTCCTCGTGCATGACCTCTTTCTGTTGGAGAACTTCAGTTCAGAGAGATGCCTTTTAACACTGCTCTCTGAGTATCCTCTATCTTTTAGGCGTATTTCAAAGTATCGTGGGTTTTTCAAAACTAGAATGGGAAAATTTTGTTATTCGACGCGATAATGCTTTCCCTTTTTTTAACCTTCTTGTTAATCCTGGTGGACATCAGGAAATTCTGCTGTGGGATCTTTTGTAAAGCACAAAATGATACGTTTTTTCACAGTTAACAATTTCCGCGTTCAATCGATTAGCCAAGGCTTACATTTCTCGATGTTTATAGATGGTTTTGGCAGCGGTATGAAGACTTTCTCTCCTGATTCCTGCAACTCTTTGAGAGATTTCGGCAATTTATGGTCATTTATATGGATACTTTGAGTCCGATTTACATCAACACGGTTTAGTACTAACCATTCTACCTCCTTTTTAGAAACCAACTCCACAGATTTATCAAGTTTTCTTCTTTTTTCCTTCACTATCGCTTACAATGATGAAATGGTATATGAAATGAATCATATATGAACTGCGGATATGAAATCAAATGAAGCTATGATCTTCGCAGTTATGAGAGCAATTTTTTGCAATTGCGTAGAGAAGCCTGAAAAATTCAGGACTTGAACGGGGTTTGAACCCGTGACCTCGCGATTCCGGTGTGACGCTCAAACTAACTGAGCTATGAAGCCACTGACGTTGGGAGCTGGTCATTTGTGGCGAATCGCGAGGTCACGGGTTCAAACCCCGTTGAAGTCCTGAATTTTTCAGGCTTCTCTACGCAATTGCAAAAAATTGCTCTCATAACCGCGAAGATCATAGCTTCATTTGACTATCGCTTACCTCACTCATACATTTCCTTTTAGTGGATCGAAACGTCTGTCTGAGTCTATGCGGGGGGCTCATGTGACAAAGTCTATTATAACCACACACAGTTCGCAAAAAGTAGGATATGGAGTTCCCGGTTTTGTGGTCCGCTGTCTTCTGTGTTATACCCTGGTTAAGAGGGTAAATGCTCAGAGGTAACAGCTTTATCAGGCTACTCTAAAATCCGAGGGTAAATAAAGATATGATGATGACGATGATTGAAAGACACTGGCACCCTTCTCACTGAATTTCACTTCGTTAAGTGCAGTCTACCAAAAACAATGTACGGAATTTAAGCTAATTAGTTCGATTGACATTTACAACAGCGGATAACCACTGACACAAATTCCTTGCGCGTCTAAATTAAGAAGGGACGAAAAACGATTACAACCTACTCATTTCTGATAACGGCACTTTTAGAAAAGGATAATCTAAGATAATCTAAGAAGTAGAAAGAGGAGAGGAGATAGTGCAATTTGATTGGCGACGAATGAAGAAGCAAAAACTTTATCTTCTTAAAGGCCAGCCAGCACACCAAATTTGGGATACCAATAAGGTCAAAATGATATTAGTATTAAGGTAATTTATTTTTCCTTATCCTTTCGTTATTTATCTATTCTTGAGACAAATTTGTGAGAGCATGCACATGTTACTTAATCACAAGTAGTCTCTCAAACAATAGCGCCGCGTCAACGATCCTATGTAGTGAAGCAGATAAACAAAGGAGAGAAACAAAAAAATTAAACACTTCAACCTTTCAATTAGCCTGCGTTCCTTCCCTTTTCTAGCGCCCGACACGCAGTCTACCGTTTAATATGTTTGAGAACTGACTAGAAATGCAATTGGAGCCACCGTCATATCTTATGACTTCAAACTTTATCCCACCATGAAGTACATTTACTCACCGACAATAATATTAGTAACTAAATCGCGTTACTGGAGATACTCCTCTCGACTCAAAAGTCTCCAATTCTTGACATTCGAGGATAGGCTAGCTAAGTCATTGGAATAGACCTTTATTCGCCGAAGACGAGGTAGAAGTCTTCCAATAAAAAGGAGCTAATTCTTCGACGAGACTCATGTGATTCTTTATGCAGCGTCAGTGCTCGAGTGATCGTCGCGGCAACAGCATTTATTTTTATTTTTTGATTTCTTTTTTTTTTTCTAAGAAAAGGCGCGGCGGGCAATTAGAGAAAAACACGACAAAAACTCGTGGCCCAATAAAAGTAACCGAAATTCAATCATCAGGTCCATAATAAAGCTACATATCGAGATATCGAGTTTTCGTTGATTAAGGTACACTTAATTAATGCAACTAGGATCAGAAAAACGAATAACTAAAATGTTATGCAAGGATGAATTTGCATTGCAACGACGACAATTAATTGTGGGATTTTAACCATAGCACAAGGCTGTCAAATCATTAGAAGGATCTAGTCACGCGAAAGGAACCTCTGCTTGCGGCTATTGTCAAGGAGTTGCCACTCTCGTAGGGACAGAACATTTCGCAATCTTACGCGAAATAACCTTGTAGAAAAACAGCCATCTCGACAATTTGTGTACGAAACCTTCAAAATGGTGTGGAAATTTCAACCGAGTTTGTCGCTTACAGCGATTTGGCTGTTCTGGTTCAAAGGTGAGAGCCGCTTGTTTACAACTATTAGAGATGATTCAGATATTTTTTTATGCTGAATTTCGGCTCTAAAGGGACTCTCTAAAGGGAGTTAAAAGATGAGAGCAGAGCTTCCAGTTTATGCATTCTTTAAGTTTGGTACGCTTCATTTATTTCTATGTTGTATCCTTAATTAAAGTTAAAAATACCAAATATGTACAATAAGATTTTTGGAGCAGGTTCTGTTGCATATTACATCAGCGTAAAATGTTCCAATCCAAATGTTTAAAAAATGTATAACTTACCATAGCACACAAAATGAGATTATTGCAGATTATTTTCTGACTGAGTGAATATATGCAGTCAAAATTAAAAAAAGCAAAACATTGTATGAGGTTATCGGCCGGGATTATCGACCAGTCATGCCCCTATTCAAAATGTCTGGTTTACAGTTTGCAAAGTTCCCGTGAAAACCGACATTACCGCAGAAAACATTTTGTAGAACATAAGACTGTCGCGTGCGCATAGTTCATGGGCCGATAATAAACGAGGAAAAGTAGATGTCGTCTCGGGTGGGGGCTAAAACTAGAGAATGCCGTAAAGGATCACATCTGCCGGCTCAAGTTGTAGTCAAAGCCTCAAATTTGGTGATTTCACGTTGTGTTTGTCGTGCAGAGAACTGCAATAATAACTGAGTGCTGAAGTGCTTGCAGTACGATCTTTTTTCCTCTTTTAAACTCCCTAATGATGACGACTGACGGTGAAAGTATAAGATTCGTTTATAACAATAACTAAATCTTACTTCGCAAGAAACTGCTCAAGGCTGTAAAAAAACACAAAGATGAAAGACGTTTATTGTGGTTTAAAATAAATTTAACGCATCGCAAGTCGTAACTTTGCATTCTTCGAAGTTGCCACACGAGTTACGTTCTCCGCACAGAAGTGAACGCATTCGGAGTTCTTAATTTAAATCGGCGGTTCTATTACTGCGCTTCCACCTTCTTTGGAAGGGGCTAGTCCTTAACAAGGTCGCTACTGCAAAAATGCCACCCTTTGCAGCATAGTTAAATAATAAGCCAAAACAACTGACTGAGTATGGGAAAGGCGAAAAGGCAAAATAAACATATTCTGGAGGAAAGACAAAAACGAGAAGGGCCAAAACAGTATGACATTGCATGCCCCGCGCGTGAATTTTACCATTTTTGCAATTCTATGGCAACGATGGGGAAGACAGAAGTACGCCACTAGTAAACGTAAGCTAAGCCTTCACGCCGTTCGAGAAAAGTTGGTGCGCACTTACACTTTAAGTACCACACCTATTCATTGAGATAACACCAATTAACAATTACAATTGTAATTCTATGGTAGGAGTTGTACATACGAAAGGGTACGGAAAATATAACAATATAAACCTACAGTAGCTATAATAATGATTACTTTGCCTCCCTTGATGTGTTGTAAGCATGAAAATGACCGGAGACGTGATGTTTAGAAGATACAACGTAGCATGCAATTTATCACCTGGGCATAAAATTTCTAGTAGCTTATAAACATTTTAAAACAAAAAACAAAATTAGCTTCATCACGAACACACACCTGCCTCGCGAAATTAAACATTAATAATCTGAATCTGAAAGGTTTATGAATTTTCGTCCAAGTTCTAAAAATAACGACCTTTTATCGAAAAAGGACTGATCTTTAATTAGGCAGTGCAGTGCAGTATTTCTTATTTTCGGTCATTTTACAGGCATTACATTCCACTGACAATAGCCTAGCTAGCCTGCGAACAGGTTCCCCGATCGCTTCGCTCTCCGAATTCTTTTGTTTCGCGCTCGCCGAATGAATTTTTCCGTCCTTGCCGGGAGCCTGTTCGCAGGCTAACTGACAAAAATTACGTGATGACCACTAGTCATAACGAAACCCGCCTTTTCACCACAAGCAAAATAAAACGAATTGTTTTCTAAATGAACGCGCTAATAGAATACATTCACACATACATACCTAATTGACCACTCCCCATAGGGGCTTTTTAGGGCCAATGAAACACAATCAACAAAACGACAGAACAGAGAAACTATTACGAACCAACCGTGCCGGAGGCTAACCATTTGGCTATGAGAAGAACCGGGGACTACCAGGATCAAATTCAACGAGTGGGCAGAGCGGGTTTTAAACCCGGGATCTCCATATCTCAAAGCAAGCGCTCTAACCACTGGGCCACACTGCCTCGCTATCTTGATTAAAATAACTTTGGGGCTTTAAAGTCCCCCGTACACCAGGGTGTGCGAGTTGACTGAAAAAGAGAGAGCCGGAAGGGAAAGATTCGACTCAAGATAAAGGAGTAGTGGGCAAAATAGAATGGAAAAATAAGAGAAACACTTTGCTGGGAGCGGAAGAAATTAAACAAATTAATAGAGCTTCAGGTGTTTTGATTTTTTTTTTTTGAAATTTGAATTTTGTTGTTAAACTATCGATATTACTATTCAAGAGAGGCATGTGCCAACGCGGTTGGGAGGCAATGCGTGACTTCATCACAAGGCAACCAATATTTATGATTGACGGTTTTCACTGTCACACCATCATCAAAACCATTCAACAGATACAGTCAAGAATCAAAGAGATAACAAAAGATGAATGTTCAAACAGTCTCGCAAAGGTGTGCGCTGTTTCGTGCGGTACATATTCGAAGAAATGTTTTACTCAAATTTATAAGGCTTTGTATGGGGACGCCATGTTTGTGTCCCTCTGAGGGGCACAAATATGGCGGCCGGAAGCTAACAAAAACATAAGTTATCGAGTTTTGCTATAAGTACCTGTAGTCGTCTTCTGAGGGCTCATAAACATCTATATGAGTACTTATTCTCATACAAGGATTGTTCAGTTTTCAAAATCTCAGCGGATGTCACTTTTTTAACCTAGGTGACCGCATTCTCTGCCGCAATTTTACTATGTTTCTAATAGCTTAGAAATTTAACCTAGCTTTATCACAAGACGAAAAACCCTATCAAACTGAACATTTGTGAAAAGATAAGTCTTCAGCTGTTCTCATAACTAACTAAACTAAAATCTCAAAAGGATTGATCTTCATTTTGATGACGTCACGTGAAAACCAAGAAGCAAGAAATTGGAACAAGATTTCAATCCCAAAGAACTTTAAACCTCCAATCGTAAAGGAACGTGTGGTTTATTTCTTTTCATGTGATCTGTGCGAAGCCGATTAAGACGTATGATTAAGTCGTATGATTAAGTCGTATGACTACTTCGTTTAAGAGATGTTTCTTATAAAAGAAACGGATCATCCAACTTTGAACGCACAGACTGACTCTATTTGTGCTGAACTCTTCGCTTGAACTTTTTGATTTTTGAGAGAACATTTTATCGCTTTTATTCCTTCTTCCATTGATTTGTTGTTTTATTTACTATTTATACATTCTCATTTTCATTCTGACATGCTAACGACGTTAGCAGTAACGTCGAAACGTCGTTGTTTTCAAAAACATTTTATTGCAGTTTTTTATAGCAATAAAAGCAAGGTGACACAAGCTAACATCAACCCGGTGTGGCATGTGTTGGCCACACCGGGTTGGTGTTAGCGTGTGTCACCTTGCTTTTATTGCTGTTTTTAATATACGTGACACACCGATCTCTTAATGTGATCCACCTTCTCACACGCTTGCCGTGGGAGAACAGTTTTGCTGTTCCCAACCCAGCTTACCACATGTTTGGCATGTGAAGCTGTCACTTAAAGGGGTGCCAAACACACCCGCCTGGTATGTTAGCTACGCCATGCTGATGAGGCCCAAAAGGCCAAAACAGCTGTCCATGGCTGCTAATTGACCGGGTGAAATGTTTGTGCGCATGCGTGATGTGTTGCCCACACCGGGTTGGTGTTAGCGTGTGTCACCTTGCTTTTATTGCACTTTTTTATAGTTCGATGCTTTAAACAAATGGCTTCTTATTCGGTAACTCTAATCACTTTAAGGACATTTTCTTTCCGTTTTATCGCTAAAAATTTGGCCTGCCTGTTCTGTCACTTCATGATCAGCTGTTGAAAACAACTGAAGGATCGGCCTTAAAACTTGGTCTTTCGTATACCGGATCCGAAATAATTTATGTCCACAAAACAAAAGGCCTAATCGGAATAATTAAATTCCTTAAACTCCAAAAGATTAGAAAGGGCAAACTACGATCGAGTAAATCCGAGCGAAATCGAAAAAACTTGATGACAACTGATGCGATGTTGTGTAAGACCTTGTGGTCAGACAAGGGCTCATCACAAAAACATTTCTTACCTTTTCGCGTACTTCTAAACGTCGGAATTGATCCAAACGTCCCATAAAAAACGTTTTTTTGCCTTTATTCAGTCAGAGAGAAATTTCGCTTTCCGGCGAAAAAAACTTTTAGCTTGGGAACGCTTAGCTCAATCACTTACCATATAAGGTCAAACTAAGGTATATGAGCTGATAACCGAGATTGAGTGTACCAATCAGAGCACGAGAAATGCATTATCCGAGGTTGAAATTTTGATAATAATGATTCTCTTGTCTTCCCCCATTTTTGTCCGGTATATGAAAGTCTACCCCTCACAAACTAAAGGATATACTCTTTTTTATGTATAAGAACGTATAATTTTGGAGCTGAGACAGAACGTTCTTATATATTTTTGCAAAGTGAGGCTATCGTTATGTTATACAAAATATGCCCTTAAAGTATTTGGGCTACTTTACATTAATTTACCTTCATTTTATGCTTTCATTTACAATACAATCGAGCAAAATAAAAACGTTCTTAATCGACTCTCAGCCTGACGAATGTTCTTAATACGTTCTTAATACGTTCTTAAAAGTTTGCTTAACCTCAGTCTCATCGTTCTCATAAAAAAGGTTCCCATAAAAAAGAGTGTAATGCCGAGATAATACAGCGATAGAAATGATATTTGAAAAAGGTAAGGCTTTGTTCAGAATTCGGCACTTATTAATTATCGCCTAATCGCAAAGAATATTAATAAGGCCGGGCTAAAGTAGTCGAGTACATTTATCAGCCTCTGGTCTTTTCAGGGGTAATTTATGCATAATGTTTGAGGGTCTAATTTGCTGCAATTAGAGAGACTGACTTCTCGGGCGAATCATACAAATTAACTCCAGCACTCTTTTGGTTGACTCATCTCCATTCCACTGCTTACCTTGGTAACAATAGGGAGGGATAATACCAAGATAATAGACCGAATTCATAAATGGCGGGCAAAAATATATTCGTTTGTTTATATGCTAATTAGACTCACTAGCTTCGTTCTCAGGCAACATTTCTTTTGAATTTTGTCCATCCAAACGAGGCTAGTGAGTCTGATTTTGCACGTAAACGGCCGCCATTTCTGAATTCGGTCTATTCCGCGACAGAAATGAAATTCAAAAAGGTAAGGCTTTGTTCTGAATTTGGCACTTTATAATTATTATCTAATCGCAAAGACTATAAGTAAAGTAGTCTGGTACATTTATCAGCCTCTGGGCTTTTCAGAGCGAGTTTACGATAATGTTCGAGGGTCTAATTTGCCGCAATTACACAAACTGTCCTCTCGAGGGAATCATAGAAATCAACTCTTTCGGTTGACTCTTCTTTATTCCACGACTTAGCCCTGAACAAACGAGCTAGCTCCAACCATCAACTAATTCCCTGGTACAAGTATAGCACTTTTATATTCTTTGGTACCGAACTGTCAATCATATGTCATGTATCACCTGGCCAGAAAAAAAAACGCGCCTGCGAGGTGCCTACATTAGCATATCCTGTCTTCGAGCTTTTACCAATTCGAACGATTCGGTTTTTACACAAGTTCCGTTGAGGTTTGCGCACCACAACCTAAAATCAGAAATACGAAAACTATGAGGAACACGTTACAACTCGACAGAAAACAACAGTCGAAGACTATTACATAACAGAGCAAGAACAAGAGAAAAGGAGCGAGGCTGTAGGCATCGCCTAATCTATAACTTAATGAAATTGTGTGTCACCGGAGTGCCTATTGTAATTAAAAATACAGTACTAAAAATACAGAATAATAGTACCAATCAATTTGTACCGCTAGTCACAATAACGTGTGGCGTTAAAAACTCACTCAAACCTATGCAAGGAACCCTTGTTAGCGCATCAAAAAAACCGCTTCTTTTTCATGAAACCAATTTAAACATTCTTAATTAAAAACCGAGTCGTCTTGAATTCCAAACACTTTGTTCCAGACACCTTTTCCACAACAAATTCATGATAGAAGAAAATGTTTATTAATCATAGCTAATATCTAGCCTTGTTCCGGGTACCTCTCACAATCTGTACTGAAGAATATTCAAGAATTTTTTAGTTTCTCATCTAGCGTTCATGGATACAATACACGATCATCAGCTAAATCATTGGGTGACTATTGTTTTTTCCGTGAATTGCGACTGAACTTGTAGTTGAAGTCTTTTGCTAACTTTAGAACGAGATTACGGAACTCTCTTCATCCTGAGGGCCACGCACTTACAAAAAAACCATTCAAAAAACAAACTTCTGCTTACAGCACTCAAAGTTGAGGATTCATTGATGTCGAAATTGAATAATCAGTAAAGGCCAACTTCCGAATAGAAATTTGACAGACTTAAGCCCGGTTTACACTACAGAAATTTTTTTTTTAATACACGACATAATGGGCCATTTCCGAGTTCATGGCTGCCTCCTCTTCAAAGCGAGTCTAAGTGCGAAGTTTTTGTGATGGTAATTAGTTCTACTTTACATATAAATAAAAACTAATTTTCATAAGAAAAACTTCGCAATTAGACTCGCTTTGAAGAGGAGACAGACTTGAATTCGGAAATGGCCTATTTGTTTACTAGCGACTTTGCTTTGTAGCCCTAAATAAGTTAAAAACTAAGAAAATTTTTGTGATGTGATGGTTGGGGTCAATGGTTTGTTTTGTTGCTTTGTTGCATGAAAAACACTGATTTTTAATCAGTGTTTTTCATGTTCGCAATAAAGATTTTTTGTTTACGGATCTCGGAAGTGCGAGTGATGGGAAGATTAATTTCAATCCTTTTTTTCTTGTTTACAGCTATTAGCATCAGCGAAGGCCTGCAATGTTATGTTTGTTACTCTAACATCTCCTGGGAACACTGTGAAAAGTCACGGACTACGTTTGAATGCCCAAGCCCAGCAAACGAAGTGTGTGTGAAGGATCACCAAAAAGCCAATAATAAGAACCGGGCCCCACGATTTTTGAGACATTGTGGTCTGGCAGAAGAGTGTACAAACAAACACTGCATGGCAGTGGGCATCGAATGTGACCCTCACTGTTGCCATAGCGACCTGTGTAACACGGCTTCGACGGCCAAGACGTCAATCGGCT
The DNA here is from genome assembly GCF_036669935.1 of Montipora foliosa. Lineage (NCBI taxonomy): Eukaryota > Metazoa > Cnidaria > Anthozoa > Scleractinia > Acroporidae > Montipora > Montipora foliosa. Next base: position 8,939,686 of record NC_090877.1, on the reverse strand, counting down.
ACGGCAGTATTGCGATACACTCACTGACCTGGATAATCGTGTATGTTATGTCCCACTTTCCCTGAATGCATAGATTCTCGACGTTTCTTCCTTGCATGTTACATAAATGGATACTTAATGTACTAAAAACGCACGTAGCGTTCAACGCAGGTTTTTAAGAACCGTCGCGCAACAGGATCGCGTGACGCTCTATGTCACGAACAGACACGCACATAGGGGTTCCGATACAAAACCCACCAATTACTTTCACATCACTGAAGATGGAAGCGATTCTTAACTCTAGAATTTCCAGGAATAGTTGAATTCAGAACAAAAGACAATAGACTGATTTTTTACATAGTCCATAAACTCATCATAAACAACAACAACAACAACAACAACACGCATGTGGATATTCATCAGCAATAGGATTGCGTTACCCTGTGTCTGTTTGGTCTACTGTCCTGCTCTGACCAAGTCAGTCAAGGAAGGAATGGATTATAGTTCTTCCATATTTCAAGAATAGCGAAGAAAAGGACAAAAGGGAATTTTAACCCATTCCTGCACTTTCTGTTTGCCCTATCAGAGTGAAATACGAAGCATTGCATTTTCTTCAGGCGACTTCTTGTCCTTTGACCACAAGAAAGCCTCGGTGGTCTCACAAAGAACCTGAACTGACGACAGATCCTGGCAAGTCTTCCCCCGTGTCAAACATCAAAAGATGACCAAACCTCAAGCGCTGAGTCAAGTGAAAAAACATGAATAAGACTACATAAGAGTTTATATTGTGTTACTCGAGACGTCGCGTGTAATTTTTCTCCAGTTGCGTTTTATTGTGACCATTGGTTTTCGTGTGTGACCCAAAACCTAAATGTAAATGGAGACGAGGATCGTCGATATATATGTATTTTTAACAGCAACAACAACAACAGTTCTTTATATTAGATCTAAAAAATTGTAACTTTCAGAGCTTTTCCCCGCAATTAGCGAAGGCTATTCGAGGCGAGCAAAAGAGGAAAAAAAAGTCCCATAAATGATATCCAAATAACAAACCTAGAAGCAATCTAGTTTGTCGTGCAGCGCTTTATAACCAGAGTGAGACGGGGAGGCGGACTGTAGTCAACACTGGGAATAGCATACAATGTTGTGATTTTGAGAATTGTTCTCGTACATCGGAAATTGTTATGCAATGTCCTCGTTTTTCAGGATTTCAAGGAGTTTTCGATGTTAGTGTATCAAAGGATTAAAGCCATTCAAAACAGTGATGGTTTTTCATTCCGTATGTACTTTGTTTATTGTAATAATGGGAACGCAATAACCGATATCGACGAACCCTTATTCACGAGTAAAAGTCAAAGGGGCAAACAATGAGTGTTCGAGACAACGGGTCCCTCAAGCTCACGGAGAATCTCATAAAAAGTGCAGTCATATTTACACTGTCACTATTTTGGACGTCTCACTATAACACTTATCTTTGAAAAGATTCTTTATCATCGCAGTTTTAAAATCTTCAAAAGGCTTCTTTCCGTAGTAGAAACTCTTTCATACATAGTCTCTTCGAATTTAACACTTATCTCGAGTCTTGCAATTACGTTTATTTAAGCTATTAGAACACGTGTACACTTGTTTGGCGTCAATACTCACAATCGAGCTGCTTCCTACTACGGGTCGAAAGCCTCAAACCGAAGTTGAATTTTTGGCCAATCAGGGAAGAGACAGTAAAACGAATTTAAAATTTTTAAAATCCACAATATCCTACTCCAAAGACTTTCAGAAGAAAATGACTATATTGATTTATCTGTCCTAATAACAAAAATATATTAGTACTTTGGCTTTTCATATTTACACTTTGTATTGGTTTGATTTTAGATTATACTTTCTTATTTTAGTTGACTGTATACTCTGTACACTAGGTATTCGTATACCTGTTCGTTTGTAAAACACAATTGATTACCGTAGCTTTCTCTACTTGTTCTCTCTTGTATATACATCTAATCACTGCTCGCCTCGACTAGCTATTGCTAACTGCGAGCAGTGCAGATTGAAAAATGTATTATATAATGAAATTCTACAATAAACTTGAAACTTGAAACTTGAAACGAGTAAGCCAGTCATAAAAACACAAAGAGAAACAGCAAAGAACGCATGCGCAACCGGTGCTTTTCTCGCGCGCGGCAAGGCACGCCATTGGTGAGATGAAAATGTGGCACATGATTATTGAACCAATCACCAAACTCTCAACATTGAAAACTGAGCTGCGCTGTCCCTTTCAGCGCTTCAATTTTTCAGCATTTCAACTGAAACTAATTCAAGCCACTCAAACCCCTTCAGAGCGTCAATTACCAACCAGAACTTCCCGTTTCAGAAACCTGACAAGACTCAGACAAACGTCACTGGAAAAAAGCCAATGTTCCTGCATTTTTCTAAAACCAAGACACAAAATGTTGAAATATTGAAATAATGTGTACACATAATAGTTTCATTTCTTCAACAGAAAATAGCATCGACACCAATACAATTTTGTGACGTTTCTAAGTTATGTATGATAAAATGTCAAGGGTCAATTCACAACTTTTTCCATAAAATTAAAGTAAACTGCACGTCCTCGTTAAGTAAAGCTGGACTGTCTTTGGGTAGATTTGTGATTTACTAACTCTTAATGTCTTGAGTTTCGAAACTCGATCTCGCTGGAAAAAGTGGGAAAACGAACAGCTCCTTGGAAAAAGTGGCGACAAAAAAATACCTCAAACTTCAAACAAAGAATGTAGGCCACTAGGGAGAATACTTTTAAATAAAGGTTATCATTACAGACCAGGGCTACAATTAGGGATTTTCTCTGGCCATCCTCGATGAAATTTAGTTAATTCTTTTTTTTGTCTGGGGAAGGGGGGGTGGGGGGCAGAGCTCTTGTAGGATATATTCACTGAAGAATAAAGCCTTGAATTTTCCGAAATTCATAAAAATAGCATCTCAGAGCAAAAGTTGACACAAGGTGAACAGGCTGAAGCGAAAGGAAACGCCTCAAAAAACAGCACATTATGCAACAAAAATACTCCTTCGCTATGTGTTGCGTTTTAAAAAGGATCCCAAGGTCACGTCTCCGAATGCATGTAAACCATAAATAAATATGATCAAAGTGTCACGCAACAAAGTCAGGCAACCATATTTAAAGCGCTGATGTCAAATTTCAGGCAGGTTGACACTGCACTCTTGGTTGGTATGGATCGAAAGAGGACTTAGAAACGCTGTCGTTTTTATTTTCAAGTTGCTGCTAAAAATATCCTCATATAGTGGACAGAATTATCGGAAGCATCTACAATAGTTTGCAGGGAATATGAAATCAGAAGTGCTCTTGTGTTTGACTTTCTGCATTTGGCTACAGCATTTAACCGGTAAGAAACTTCTTGCATCAGTGCATTAAAACTGTAGATTCTTGATCGTTTGTAAAGTATTCGGAAGGACCGAAGCACCCTGATGATCCTTGAAAAGAAATCAGTTTTTAATTGAGGCAGTCAAGTGACAGCAAGGGGTCCCACACATAACAGTCATCATATATGACTGGATCAACTTGAACTCAATGAACTACATCAAACCACTTGATTTTGTCGCCCACTTTAAAACTGCAAGCAATATTCCGATAGTTGACAGTGAAAGAATCAAGTCTACAAATAACATAACTCGAACTCGGCCATGTCCAGTGGAAAGGGTCACCAAGAAAGAGTGATATCATGAAATACTAACACAACCCTTCGATAACACTACTTTAAATCTCCTTTACACAAAATCAAATTTTGGCGACACATTTTAAATCTCAGTCCGTACCTATCTTTTTCGAAAACAGAGCGGCATATTTTCAATGTGCAAACAAAGGGATTATTGGGCGCCAATGGTCAGATTTTTCTAGCACATCTCTGGAGTTGTTATTACGAAGTATAAACTCCGTGCATGTAGCAGTTTCAGAGTGTCGCGCCAATATTATGCGTCCGAAGAGTTTAAACGTAGTGTAAAATATATTGTGCTTAGGTATCCGACGAGATAGGAATTACATTTTCCGGTTTCAAACCGGTGCCTCAGAAAACGGAAGTATAAGAAGGAAGAACAACATCTTTTCATTGCTTGTTGTTACAAAAGAAAACTTGACACAGTTTGGCCAGAAATTTCACCGTATGGCACGATTAACAAAAATGAGGATTCACTTTTTGATGAATCGATCGGAATCAGGATATATTGCGAGATGCATGTGACAGACAGAGGACGGAAGCTACAGCAATAATGAAACGACGTGTCTATTTTGCCTAAGGGAGAAATGAAAAGAATCGAGAGTTGAACTTTAAGAAAAACTAGCCGAGAGAACCCTATATTTTGCTCGCTAAATTGATTTAACAGAGTTGCATGTATTGTTAAAATAAATATTTCCGACGGTTTCCTGACAAGATCACGAAAAAATTCCTAACGTTGTTTATGCATAATTCGCGGATAAAAACCAAGAAATTAAAACAATATACTCCATTCCAGAAATCCGACCGGGCGGAACTGCTAGAAAGACCGGCTCCACGACCCCAAATTTATGGTTTTTGAATTTACGGTCCACGTCAGACCAGGTTGCGATCTTAGTCAAACATGTAAGGATCTCGATCCCCATCGGGCCAGTACGGCCATAAATCGAACGCCCTAATGGACAAATGAAGTCAACACGATCCATGCTAAAACAACTACATGCTTCAGTTGTAGGGTAGTTGATAGGCTTATCCCGAATACGCTGGACACTTTTTCAGTACTATTTCGATTTCGAAGCCCTAATTTTAATTTGGAGCAATCTTGAGCACTTGTTTGAAAACAATTTTAGCAATTTTTTTTACATTTTCGAAAACATCGCACTCTTTGTTCGTATTCTTGGCTAGTTCAAAGAAAAATTTTTGTCTTGAAGAACAATTTCAGAAAACCGAGATTCTTCGTATGATCGTGAAAATTATTGAACACAAAAAGTCACATGGTTGAAATGAGCTTGATGTACATGTCAGTCTTCAAAACATACATTACTTAAGTCTTTTTCTGCTCGAAAAACAATACTGTTTTACTTCTCTGAACATTTATGAACGACGGAAGGCCAATTCTTTGGTTAAAAAATTCTGATGAAAATCTTCAAGGGAATGTTTCAAAATTTTTAGAAACTTATGAGTACTATTTCTAAATTTGGAGCACTCTTTTTAAAATTCGTACTGTACTATTAGAGCACTTTCTTGCCATTTTTGAAGCAGTATTTTGTGGTTTATCCAGCGCATTCAATCGGGACAGGCTTAGTCGTTGACTCAGTCAGAAAAAAAAGACTAAAACCAATCCATGTTGATTAGTCCTACAAATGACAGGTTTCTCAGTGCTGATGGCTAGAGCTAACTGAATAGAGCCGGAATATTTGTTTACATTTTTTTTGCGTCGTTAACTCAAGGCTATCGTTTTCCAATCAGTGGCATACTATCTCTGAAAATTTGAACCCCGGGCGGTGTACCAAATAATCTCTGAGCAATCATGCTTTGAAAATTTCAAATTTCAATAGAGCGAGTTTCAATCGAGTGTCGTAAAACCAAAACCAAAGTAATTACTTTGGCCAGTCAAAAAGGACGGAGACAATTCAGTAAACCAATCAAAACTCAAAGTAATTACACGTAGCCGACACAAAGCGCGGGAAAATGTGCACGCGCGAGCCACGATTGGTTTTGATTTCACTTCTGATTCGTTAAAAAAGCGACGCGAGAACTTTGAACCAATCACTGAGTAAAGTAATCATAAACCAAAGCAATTCGCTAATTACTTTCGATACTCAATTGAAAATTGCCCTATTATCAGGTTTGATAGTTAATAACCATCCTTGGAGACCCAGGGGCAGTAAGTCTGGACGGAACCAAAAAAACATGGGCAAAATCGGGACTGGCGTGGAGTTTTCAAGGCGAGATTAACCCCTCTTCTCTCCTTACTTGAAAACTCTTCGCCAGTCCCGATTTTGCCCATGATTTCCTCGTCCCGTCCCGACTGATTGTCCTCTCGGTAAAAGGTAAAGGTAAAGTAACTTTATTTAACGTCTGTAGTTCCTTCAGCTACGAGGCTGGTATCAGTGGAAGCCGACGGTGCGCCCTTTACCCCCCACCCTCTGTCAGTGCTCCGTTTTACGGGTATTTAAAGCTATAGCTACACGGATCAGAGGAAAGTCGAAACAGACGTTTAGGTCACCGAGGATCAAACCGGGGACCTCTCGCTCCGAAAGCCGCGCACTAGCTAACTGAGCCACGACTGCTCCGAGGATGGTTAATAACTGGCTCGTTATCACAGCTAAAAGAAATAAATTGGAGATTTAACAAGTTTCACAAGCATGATGCCTTCTGTAGGCAAATTCGTAGGCAAATGAAACAAATTTAACAATGACGTCAGCAAAGTTTTCCTTATAGGTTTGTATGAGTTAGTACAAAATGTTTCCTCTTCATTTCGTTTATCTTACAGTTCCTTGTTGGGGAGAGGGTCTTAAATGTTACATATGCTTGTCACACAAATCTTGGAAGGACTGTGAAAAAACGAAACAGCTACGCTCTTGCCATCCACTTTCTAGTGAAGTCTGTTTCAAACAGCACTTGCTTGAACACAGCAATGGCACGGAGAAACCTTACAAGGAATATTTTATCAAGATGTGCGCCGAAGCAAAGCTTTGCACTAACAAACACTGTAAAGAGGAAGGGAAACTTTGTGAAGTTCATTGTTGTCATGAGGACTCTTGCAACTCTGCATCAAAACCAGGCACTCGATCGACAAGCATAATGTTAAATGCAATGATATTCACATGTGGGTACCTCGCACTATAAAACCGACCGAAAAAAAAATGTCAGATTTTAGAAGAGAAGCCGAAGGAGAATTCATACACCGCCTACGGTCACCGCTGCCATGCTTGCTGGTGCCACAATCAAGACATCTGTCGTTAGCTTGTTGGCTTATACCATCAACATGCCGGCGATGACGTAACAAAGTTGGATGGGAATTTCAGCAACAACGATCAACGACGGTGACGCAGACAGAAACTTCACCTCAAAATATAACTTCGAACTATCGTAAGTCCTTTGCAATTTTTCCATCTCGTTCACGTCGGACAACGTTGAATCTTGCAAGCAGCTATTTCAAAAAGCCAAGAAGATTTATTCGTTTTTCGGATTTTGACGCATGCCATTCATTTGTGGCAGTAGCCAAGTTCGTTTTCTCGATCCACACTGAAATTTATGATTCTTGTTTTTTCCCGTTGATTTCGTGGCCTGCGCTTCGCGCTTGCGCCATAAATCAACGGGAAATACGTAGTCCATAACTTAAGAGTACGGACCTTTCACTCGGTTAGTAAGATGTATTTAATGAGAAAGAATAATTCTGTTGCACGTGCGGTACCGAATTTTGGTAGATTTCTTTCTCGTACCCAACAAAGCAACGTCGCGTGAAATGACCTAATTTAAGGATCTTGCGACAACGTAAGCATACCATATAGTGAGTCGTTCATTCTACATCTTTTTATTAAAACAGTTTGTGCCGGTCCAGTCATAGGAAACTTCGCCCTCATTGTACTAAGTGAACGAGATCGGGGAAAAACCCTCAAGCTAAGAACTGACGACGGTGTCAATGTCTGGGTTGAAACCAAGTTCTATCGTTTCTAAATTAAGCAAGGACAACGGTAAAGTCAACGAAAACGTCACGTCAAAATATAACTTTGCGCAATTGTTGTTCATCGATCGTCTTGTTCGCGTTGTACAATATGGGCGAACTTTCCTGTAACTGGCAGGTAAGAACGGTTTTAAAATGAACATAGAAAGTGAATGGTTCATTATTGTACGCTCACCTCTTCGTCAAAGCCTAAAATTTGTTCCTTTGTTTTTTACGTTGTTCTTTTGTTGAGAACGACGAAGAAATGCACGTAAATGCTTGCCGCACGTGCAGCACGATTTTTTTTTTTCGTTCTTTAACCAATGATATTCTTGCTTTGCGGCGTCATCGTTGCCGTAGCCGTCGTCGTTGCTTAAACTCCGTGTCTGGACTTCATGGGTCACGTGCTTTCACATGAGGGAGCTCAAGCACGCACGTTTTTAAGACGCGGACGCCAACCGCAAGAGAACATTTCAAGTGCCAGGACAATGGTGTCTCCCAAATTTTTATACTAATCATCTCTAATGGAGAAAAGATACTTAGCAATATAAATGTGGTTGAATGAAGACAAGTTAAAAGGGAAAACGGCTCACTTCCGGTTGCCGTCCGCGTCTCAAAAACGCGCGTGCTTAAGATCCCTTAAATAAAACACGTGGCATCGCGTTAAAAGGGAACCTCCACTCCGACTACTACATAACTTTAACCCGGCAAACTAATGTTTGCAATCAAATTTGTTCGACAATTTTCTTCATCGAAAAAAATGAATTTCAGAATCACTTATTTTCAGGTTCAAATTTCCCGGGCGCCGCCATCTGGAATAAATTAGGGAACTTAGGCTAAACACACGCATTTTTGAGACGCCAACGGCAACCGGAAGTAAGCTGCTTTCCCTTTTGACTTGTCTACACACAACTACATTTACATCGCCAAGTATTTTTTTTCCATTAGAGATGATAAGTATAAAACTCTTCTGGACACCACCGTCCTGGGACGCAAAATTTTCCCTTGCGGTTGCCGTCCGCGTCTCAAAAACGCGCGTGCTTAAGCTCCCTAATTAGGGAGCTTAAGCAACAACAATGGCGACGGCAACGAGAACGTCACAAATTTGCATATTTTTTAGCTTTGCAAGCCTTGACCGTGCGTGTTTTCACTATTGTCCTTTTCTTTGCCGTCATCTGCAAAACAACAACGTGAAATAGTGGGGACAGCTATTCGTAGAGTTATTTTCATAGAGTTATGTCGTAGAATTAGTTAAGTTTGCAAAATCCTGAATTCAAGATTTTGGAAGCCAACATTAATAACCTTAGGCCTAAAAACTTTTGTTTAGGGATAATTAGCCCTAAGGTTAGCTTTTATGCATGTTAAGGATACTTTTTGTATTTTTTTATTTCTGTATTCCTGAATTCAGGATTTAGGCCTTCCAAAATCTTGAATTCAGGATTTTTAAAACTTAACTCTAACTCTGATGTCACAACTCTGTGAAAATAACTCTATTGTTGGTCAACCTCTGAAATGGCCCAAGTTTGAGGTTTTATGAAGAACGTTAGCACTTGAGGATAAATTTTCATTTTCTCCCCTAAATTAAGTGCCGTTCCAACCAGTGTCATTTTTGAGGAACTGCCACACCCTTGTTGAAATAGGCACGAAGTGATTACATTAACATTAACATGAATTTCTATTTTGAGATGACGTTGCCGTCGCCGTTGCTTAAGTTCCCTGTTGTTGCTTTTCACACGCGTGATTGACAGCCATGTTTTTCAACGAAAACAAAAGAAAACGTTGGCATAATAGCAGAGTTCAAATCCCGGAGGATTGGGTGGGGACACAAATATGACCGCCGTTTCTTTGTTTAGGGGCACAAACATGTCGGCAATGACGTCGTGTGAAAACCGACAATTGTGACGGGACATGGTTGCAAGAGCCTCTGTTTTAAAACAATAGGGAAACCATGACGCGTCACAATTATTCAAGATGGCGGCGCCCAGCAAAATTTGAAAACCAAAACAAGCGTTTTTGAAATTCACTTAGTTTCGGATGCAAACGTTTTCATTGGAAAAAGCTTGAACAATTTTGATTGTGAATATAATGTTCTGTGGTTTAAAGTTATTTTCTTGTCGTAAAAAAGGTTGCTGTTATTCATCGTGGTGAAGTACAATAATGACAAAGTATTCTCGTTCCGCTGAAAACCAACCAATCACAGCGGAGCACCCTGCTTAAAAGGTGACGCGTAACCAGTCGACCTCATCGCCTGATGAAGATTAGCAGTAAGCGGTCGAAACGTCGCGATCCACATCCAAACGAGAATACTTTATTATTATAGTTATTTTCTTGTTTTAGTGGAGGTTCTCTTAAGGAGAACGACAAACGTCAGATTGAAATTTGCCTTTTGCCAAAAATCATAGGTACTTATTTAATTTAAACTCAAGACTTAGAATGGAATTAGTTAGAATTAGAATACGAGTTTTTTAACGCTTTCATGACAAGCAGCAGTTTCCCGTTTCCCGTTTCATAAAAACGCAATGCTAAGAAAACGCAAGTTCGCTTGGGTTTACTTGGGATGAAATGGCGAACGAATTTTACACGAAAAAGCTAAATAACGCAGGATGCAAAGTTTCATCACTACAAAGTGTCACAGAAATGCCGCGCATCTAAGGTTACTTCCGATCACATCTGCCTACTTCCTATCACATCTGCCATCTGCTGCATCACTGCCTTCATCCTCTCACATACCGCTTACATCTGCATTCGTCCATTCACGTGTGCCTCTTTAGGCCCGAATAACCCCGATTGTAAAGAAATAAGCCACGAGATTTGAGCGGAAACACGAGCCCGCCCCTGCTCATCTAACTATAATATTTAACAGTCTATTTTACGATTTACATTTTCAATGACTCTCTACTTTAACATTTGTATTTTGCAAAGCAAATCTGGAATATTTCTGTAAAAAAGAGCACATAAAGAATTACTTATTGAACGAACAGCCGTGCAAGTTTCTTTTTTTTTTTTAAACTTGACCACAATAGTTCACCACACAATCATTTGAAAAGCAAACAGTGCATTCTGATTTTTTTCCCGAGGAGCACACGGGTTTTTTTCAAGTATTCCCGAGTCAGGATTGAAAAAAAACATCATTTTTTTATTACAAAAGATTGTTTGTAAACAGTTTCCTATTCAAAACACTCATAATGATATACGCTAAAAGAACGAGTTTTTCAGGGCCGATTCGATAACTGCTATGATAAATACTGGTTTGGTGCGAAATCCTTCATTCTAGCTCAGTTCATCAGCGGAGCAACACATGCGCAGAGGCGAACGGCCCACCCGAAAATCGCGTGGATCGTATTTCCAGCTTCTCCTTCTCCTTATCCCCCTGATCAATCAGTAATTTTCTCCACACCTTCTTACAACTGAATGAATATGAATGTGGGAGGCGTGGTGGTCTCATGGTTAGTGCGCTCGACTCCGGATCGACTGGTCCTGGTTCGGGTCCTGTTGTTGGGCAAGACACTTTACTCTCACGGTGCCTCTTTCCACCCAAGTGTATAAATGGGTACGGGCGAAAATGCTGGGGAAAACCCTGCGATGGACTACCATCCCATCCAGGGGAATGTAGAAATACTCCTAATGGCTTCATGCTACAGAAACCGGGATAAGCTCCGGCCTAATGGGCCACTTGGCTCGTAAGCAGACTTAATTTATTTTATTATTTGTTTTATTTTTATTTTTATTTTTGCACGCAAATCGAGAGTGACTGCTGATGCAAGGACTACTCATGTCAGATCTAATATCCCTTGTTCACTAATTTTTAAACATCCACCATATGTGGGGCTAAGCCTGTTTATTGGTGTCCCACCCCCTGAAAGAAAACAGTCCCAGAACAAAGTGGCTTTCGTTGGCATGTTTGTTAAAATAATTGACTTTATCCATTACCCTTTCCCTGATGTCACTGCTTTTAAAAAAAATTTGAATATCATAAGGATTTTTATTGATTCGGCGTTTTCCGGATATCGCACGGTAATTAACGCTACAAGCCTCCTTTTCGAGTCCCTCGTTTTGAACACTGCTTCAGTTTTTTGTGCAAGATATACCTGCCTAGCCATCTTAAACAAACAACTCATAACTAGAACGAAGCCATTAGCCATTTGCAGAAATAAACTGAGCTGCTTGCGGTTGATTTGATGCCTCTTAAGTGTTTACTGTGTTGCTGTTATACGAGACTGAAAAGTGTCAAAGACGCAAAAACTAAGCAAACAAACGGGAGAACGCAACGCAAGTGGGTTGTTACCCCCACGCAATAATATTAACAAAGGAAGTCGATTCTCAATCGCAATTTGGCTGCTCATATCGCCGTGAGACAGAGAAACTTCCAGCTGAATTTTCACGTGTCGGAAAGGCAATGCTAAAACTTGGGCTTCTGTGTTTCATCGCTAGGCTATGGTCGATCCACGCCAAGTCCGTCTCTGGTAAGAAAATAATTGTTAATCGAATTCTGTGTTTCTGAGGATAAAAAACACAGGACCGTTACAATCATCAACTCGAGATAAACGAGATCTCTCTTGACTGACGTATGAAAAAAAAATTAAACGGGACCAAGATCTAGCAGCTCGAACTCTGACACCTGAATCAATTTGTTCAAAGGTTGTGTAACTTTATCCATTGGGTAAGCCACCATTCAGGGTATAGAATATACTTCACGTCACGATGGGCAAGATTTTCGCACTCGGCTTTACGTTGATGTGCTAAGGGTGTGGAGATTCGACGTTAACGTGCGAAAATACTGAAATCTATAACCAAGGGACGAACATATGTACAAGAACAGCCAGTGAAGAATATACGTGATCTTATACTTCTTATGCATAATAATCCATCGATTTAACAATAAAACAACGAAGAGAGGTTTTAAACGAATCGAGTCCAAAGAGACGGAGTTATCGTACGGTAGTCTGAAATGCAGGTGAAAAAAAACTATTCTTCCAAAAAAATCTGCGAGATCAGTTTCCACTGTGATCATTAAAAACAAACTATTTCTTAAATTTAAATTGAGGCAAAGCGTTTGAAAACCTCTGGGATACTTGATGAATAGTAACTTTGGAATTTGACTGAGAAGCGTAAAAAACCCTTGATCAAAAACTGCTAGGACAACTGTAGCATTAAACACGCAATAACATCAAAAACCCAAAACAAGCAAAGTCGTTCTAATTAATATCGCATCGTGTATAACCACACAAGATGTTCTCATCAGAAGGAAGTCATTTCGAAACTAAACGTAGTTACAATAAATGCTAGTGATTTTTCCTAGCTTCACGGTTTGAAACATACTATTCCGTCACCCGCTAACATCTCCTGCCTTCTTCATACTTGTTGCATGCAGCTGCTAATTTGAAAAAAATACGGTAAAACATTACCCACGGCCAAATAAGGTATCATCTTTTACACCGATTTCCAAATTTGCGGTCAAAAGGGAACTAAACGGCCAACACAATATAAACTAGTAGATCAAATTTTCGTACAAGGTCCACAATACCTCAGTTGATGCATCCCGGCAAGATCATTCTGAGGGAACGACCAAACGGGTTTTCAAATTACCTTTTATTTATTTATTTATTTATTTATTTATTTATTTATTTATTTATTTATTTATTTATTTATTTATTTATTTATTTATAACAACTTTATTTGCAAAGAAAATGACAAAAAGGGTGCTGCCCGGGAAGAACTGAATCCTCATATACGGCAACCCTTTGCCCTTTTAGCGCAACGCAAAATCAAAATTATCGCCAAGAAATATTGTACGGGTTTAGACATTAGGTTAGCCTTCACTTCCTACAAGATAAGTAACACGTTCAGCGTGAAGGACTCGATCCCCTATGCGCTCCGTTCCCAGGTGGTTTACAAATTTACATGTGCAGGATGTCATGCCTGTTATGTCGGTGAAACCACTCGACATTTTGGCACCAGGGTTCGTGAGCACTTATCCTCGGATCGTAATTCCCATATCTATAAACATCTTCAGGCTTTTGAGTCGTGTAAGAATCTATGTTCTTTCAATTGTTTTTTCCATCTTAGACTCGGCTCTCACTAATTTCCAACTTCAGGTCAAAGAAGCCCTTCAAAATGAATGGGAACAACTCGCACTGAATAAACAACTGAAACATGTTAATTTAACACTATTTGTATTCAACATTTTTTACAGTTTTCTACTCGCACCTTTTATTTTCCCACTCCGTTGTATCCCTTTAGTATCATGTAACCTTTTTTCACTGATTTGTAGCTATTATTCTACAGTTTGTAATTTACACCTACTTTTTACCTACTTTATATAAAGCCACTTACTTGTAAACACCCTAAACTGAAGATGAATACTGAGTATCCGAAACATGCAAAACACTTGCAAATTTAAAAGTTTTTTTTTTTTTTTTATGTTTGATTTCAACCTAGTAGATCATTTTTAAAAAAGGTAACTGATCGAACAAAAAAGAAAAGCAATGGAACAGGGAGAATGACCAAAGTGCTAAATATTCCTAATAGTTCCCATGATACCCTGGGAGCCCCTCTATCGTGCCGACAGAATAATAATTTCTGACTAATTTATTCAAACATTCAACTACCAGAAATGACATTTTACAACGGCATACGTCGCTATCCCCTGAAATAACTTTAAGCCACAGAACATAATATTTGCAATTAAAAATTTTCAATGAAACTTTTTGCAGTGAAAGCGTTGGTATCCGAAAAAAGTGAATTTCAAAAGCGCTTGTTTTGGCTTTCAAATTTCACGGGGGTCGCCATGTTGAATATTTGTGCCGTGACGTGTTGCCCTATTTTTCTGACACAAAGAGCGATTGTTCTGGAACAATAGGGAAACCATGACACGTCACAATTCAAGATGGCGGCGCCCGGGAAATTTGAAAGCCAAAACAAGCGTTTTGAAATTCATTGTTTTCGGATACAAACGCTTTTATTGGAAAACTTTTGAACAATGTTAATTGTAAACATAATGTTCTGTGGTTTAAAGTTATTTTGTTGTTTTAGTGGAGGTTCCCTTAAATTAAGCTGATAACTCAATTTGCCTTGGCAGCACCTACTTGCTGGAAAGTGGTAGCGCCATCCACCTTTCGAACGGAAGCGGAACTCCTTAGTATTTTCTAAAGGTAAAGGTACACCTTATTTAGCGTCGGACGTTCCTTTACTCTCTAGATAGTATTCTCCCAGGAAGCCGACGGTGCGCTCATTTTACCCCCCCCCCCCCCCCCCTCTTTTCCATCAGTGCTCCGTTTCAAGGGTATTTAAAGCTATTTGGGCTACACTGAAAGGAAAGAAGTCGAAACAAGGATGTGAGATCCGGGAATCGAACTCGGGACTTTATGCACCAAGGCCGCGCACTAACCGACTGTACCACCCTTGCTCCTTAATTTCGTTGAATTAACGCATTTTAAAAAACTGCAAGTTATAAGGTGACTCTGAATACTATTATCTCTAGAACCGAACAAAAAAAAACATTGCGACTTGCTTTCCATCAACGTCAGGTAAACGGAAATTAAAATGCCTGAGCCAAAAATTACCAGGGTCGCAGCTACCTCTTCAAAAACATAGGAAATTGCCTTTTATGGCCAAAAGGCTGTAATTTGCTCTCCTGTCAAGAAAGAAGGAAGGGGAATTGCCGAAGGACAGAAACCAAAGAACCTAGAAGATAATTGAAATGAAAAAATGAAGACTGGCCGTTAAAAAAATATTCTCATTTTAGCAAATACGTACGTTACCCAAAGGAGATGGCTAAAAGTTCTTTAGACTTGGCCAGTGACTGATAGTAAACATTTAACAACGCAGCTGTTCATAACTGGGAGATATTAAAGGAAAATAAGGCTTGACTCATCTCATTTTCGAGGCGAGTTACAATTTGGTATTTGCCGGTGCTTGCTAGTCTATATTAAAGAAACAACTTGCCCTTTTTGATGCAATTTGTATGTTCCTCACAAAAGAAAAGGTTTTATCACCGGCTTTACAGTTGCATCTCTCAACACTTGACAAGAACATTAGAATTGGGTAAAGCAATGCAGCCTACGTGTGTCTGTCAAATTGGACAACAAACGATTCTTCACCAGAAAGAAAACATCAAGCAGATACCATCCACCGAAACCTCATGCGACATGTCCTTGTGGTTTACACAATGTACATTCCAAGCCCATGCGGGTCTATCTAATCCTGGGTATCAGTTACAGAATTGGGGAGTAACAATGTTTTGGTATTTTGCCACAAATCTGGAGTATTTAGGTCTTTCTTCTACTTTCAAACGGTTAGGTTTTCGGTGGTTACTGAGCATTTCCGTTCAAATTCTTTCGAAATTTCGGAATTTTAACAGCTGGCCTCGTTGATCTAGCGTCTATGCAAAGCAAAACGTTGAGTCACTGACCATTCTGAATCTTTTCTTTGTTTTCATCGTCAACCTCATTTGTGAGCAAAAAGTCAGTTTGCTTCCTGTAATTTTTACTTTATATGGAAAGTTGATTCCACTGAATATTTTATGGTTTTCTAATTCTATCCTCTCACACAGAATACATACATTTCGCCATTGTGTTTGTGAAGCTTAACAGGGCGACGACAATGTCGTCATGAAAACCACAATTACTAAACCACTTTACAAGAGTCATGAAGCAGCACTACACAAAACAAAAAATGAAAAATGGCTAGCAGAAAAAAGAAAACAACAAAAGAAAGCTAAGATGCCAGCATTAAACAACGGAAAGCAATAAGAATTGACCCAAACTTTTCCTTAAAACGTTGGAGAGAGAAGAGCTTGATGTCATCACTTATATTATTCCAAACTTTAGCACCCTAGAACCTTATGTTGGAAATTCCATAATTTGCTCTGAGTTTTGGGATAGCATAGGTCATCCTGGAGGACAACCTAGTGTTATATCTATGTATGTTACTAACAGGATTAAAAAAGGTATCAAAAAGTGAAGGTAGAAGTTGATAGTGGAACTTACACATAAACACTGCAAGTTGAAAGAATCCTAAACATTACACAGAAAGAATCCTAAACAATCATTAAGGACGTTCGCGCTAATTGTTTGTGCGCAACGTTACTGCGCAGGTAACGCGACTGTAATATGTCACCCGTTACTTCGAGCATTATTGAAGTTGAGGTTTTAAAACCTTTGCAAAAACCGTGGACGATAAGTCATGCACAGCGTTGGATCAGAGAAGATCGTGATCAGTCAAAATTGATTTAAAATATTTATGAAAGTCAAGTAGACTACTGCACGACTGATATTCGCGAGGTTTTATCAGTCGTGCACTAGTCTACTTGACTTTCATACAAATTTTTCAAGCATCAGTTAAAATAACATGGCGACAAAAACGCCGAGGAAAAAATTCCAGGCCGGCAAAAGAATGGCACATTTATTTCCGAATCATCATGAAACTTCAAAGAGAAGCGAGCGGGAGGATGGAAAAGCTCTGGAAAAGGTTAAGCTGATCGAGTAGACTAGTGGCTGAAAGTATGGAAAAGTCGAGGACGAACCGTTGCGTAAATTTAATGGGGCAGTTTCTTTTTAATGTTTTTATTACCCTACGAACTTAAGTTCAAAGTGAATGCATGTTTTTAAAGTTCTTTTCCTTTACTTTCGTGAAAATTGAGCAGTATTTTCGCCCTTGTCCGCTTGAATAGTGCGGACCGGCGTGGAAACAATCAGCGATTGAATTTCACAAAAAAACGCACTCCAGAGGATGAGCATGACGGCAATGGAGAGATATTATACAAAACACCAACCAAATGAAGATGACCCCTGCTTGAAACTTCGTTGCTATGCTCGAGAGAGGTTTTTTTTTTCGGTAAAAACCTTTCATCTCTTCAACGATCGATCCTCTCTTGGGTTCCAGTCCTTGCCCGACAGGTCACGCAAAAGCGTGACAAACGAACTTTTCCAAGAGCTTTGCAAAATCACATCGATTTTACTCGTTCAGATCATCGGTGACCCCTATTTTTTTAATCATGAATCACTTACTTTACTTACTATCTACAAAATATGATGAAATGAAAAAATTCTCACCGTAAGAAGTTATCTTTTTTTAATATTTTCTTTCCTCGTGCCATCGAATTCTGGTAGTGGTTGCAACGGATAGAGCTTACGAAAACGCTCGTCGAGGATGAACTCTACTGTTTACCACATCCCTAGTGGCATAAAATTATCCAAAAATCCCACTCCTAAAAACCTATGCACGGAAACTTTCACTCCAACAGTTTATTTTTATGATTTTCGATGAATGAGCAGATGAGCCTACATCTCGCTATTATGACCGATTTCTCGAAATGAAGGCATTT
>NC_090877.1:8894218-8916718 GCF_036669935.1 Montipora foliosa | reverse complement strand
AAATAATGAAAACACGCGGTGGCGACTCTAGAGTACTTGAATAAATTTGAAACAGTTATAATATTAAGTTCATAAACGAATTGCCTTCGACCTCAAATGTAATTGTATTCCGTCGCTGACATTGAACCCCTTGGTTCTAAAAGCGGAACTTCAAATATTGCAGCTTTTCAAAGAGAGGGAAAGAGCACGGGGAATAAAATTCATTTCCGGTGAAGTGCTCTTCAATCCGAGGGACAAAAAAACTATCGAACAATGTTTTAGGAAGGTAAAATTCCGCCTAATGCAACAAATCTCACATGAAAATTTGCAAATTCTTATACTTGCACTTTAAGCCATGCTAGCCAAGGCAAAGATAAGTTTAAAGAGGACTTAATAGGTCGTAATTTCATGGTACGCTATCACCTTAATATAAGTCAATCACGCAACGACGATTTGCCATTCACACGTCACATCCTTAAATTGTCACGTTCTTACGGAAAATACATTTTATTCGAAGCGCAATGTTTAGACTCAAAAAGTTTTTCTCACATTTGCAGTAAAACGAAAAACTCGTTTATCGTTAATTTAATATACGTTTTTTGTTTTTTATTGACACTTATAGTCTTTACCATTTTCACGTTTTATCATGTTTGAAAAGCTGTAAATTTACTCTTCGTGTGTGTAAACAAATTTGCCCCTTACTTCTGAATCCTTTGACAGGAGTTGTCAATGATGTTTGCCAAGAGCAGGTTCATAAAATAATAAATTCGTTTACAATCAATCTATAGACGCAACTTCAACGCAAAATTAGATTCGTTCGTTAAAATAGACTTTCCGAAAAGTGACTCAAGGTTTCGGTGACAAGTTCAAAAATCCCTGTGAATTTCTGCGGGTCGTTAGAAAATGATCAAAACTACTTGCAAACAATTATTTTATACCGGCTGCAAATGTTCAAACAAGCGCATTGGTCACATAATCCGATTTGAGACTACGCATATTGCACGCTGAGGTTTCTCACAAGTTTTTGGCTCATTCCACGATATCTTGTACAAAAACACACTGAACTCTGGTAAACATAAGATCATTGGGCAGTTTCACAAGGAATGTTTCCCTCGCCAAAATTTGTTTCACCAACGCAATCCTCTAAAAGACTTTTTTAATTTTCATGTGTTCTTTTAAGTAGGGATTGGGCAAATTATTTTTCTGTGCTTACTGATGAGAGATTTTCTCTCTCAATATTGTTGCAACAGTTTTCCCTTCCAAATTAAACAATGTATCCCTTGCATTTAAACATAAATTTTATGACCTTGCCAACAAGAAATTTCTTTCGCTTGCATATTAAGAAAAAAACTTATAAAATTACAACTAGTAAGCGAAGAAAAATATGGAGGCGATTGTTAAACGTTTAAAGGGAGCAATAAACGCTCATTAAAAATGACAAACGGAAAATAAACAGAACACTGCGAGAATGAGATAATTCAATATGATTCAATATCAAAATAAAGTGATTTCATTTGGATGACTGAACCAATTTTTTCACTACTTCTTTTCTGAGCTTTAGATTAATTTACTCACAATTCTCGCGCCATATTCTCGGCCAATCGGAGATGTAACCGCGCTCAACGCCACCTGCCGCCTTTCCGTATTTGATCTTCGATGATTGGCTCGTTTGATTATCTACGTCTTTTGTGATTGGCCAAAGTTATTTCAATGCTTTTGGTATTCTTCTTTACAGAGTCATCTACGGAATGGCCAGTACTGAGCTGTTACACGTGCGTATCGAAGGTATCTTGGGAACACTGTAACGAGGCTGCAAAAGTACGGAAGTGCGACAGCGATGACTTGTGCCTTACAATAAAGGTCGATAAGCCAGAGAGCAGAACTGCAAACGGAAAAATGGTCACCACCTACGCAAAATATTGCAGCAAAGAGTGCTCTGATAAACAATGCCGAAATTTAGGATGGCTTTGTGACGTAAACTGTTGCAGTCGTGACAAGTGTAACGCAAGTGCGCCAAACGGAATTCCAGGAAGCTGGGCGCACACTGCACTCGTATCCACATTCTGTTATCTCGCGCTTCAGAACGCTTTTGCTATTTGAAACGGTTAACGTGACATCTACATTTCTTGATACCAGAACGATCAGAACAGTGACAAATTGATTGTACTTTTGGTTTAACCATACATTAAAGGTCATTACGCTCTCTTACGTTCTCGCTAAACTTGAAACGCTCTCCAGTATGTTTTTACTCATTTCGCTACCGGGAATTATCGCCACCATTCCATTCGATCAGAAGTATCATTCGTCTTTAATCGTGTCATTTGTCCTACAATCTCGGACAGAATTAAGTAAAATATTACACTCGCCTTCACCCCCATAATCAATGAGGAATCCGCGCGCAAGAGAACGCCTGCCGGGGGAGGGGTGGTCTCCCTTTTTTTTTGTCTGAAATGTCCAGGAGTAGTATAGGAGTTGGGGGTATGAGATCATTTTGTAAAAATGCTCTCATCCCAACCCAACTCCATACTACTTTACATTTGGCGGTTACATATTTTTGATCTCGTATTTTCGGTCTCATATTCTTGGAAATCTATATGTTTTATATTTCTGCGAATCTATGCCGTGGCGAGGCAGAATGGATCCAACGCAAAATTTATTTTGGCACTATATGTTTTTAAAAAACCTAAAATAATATCTCATATAATAGTATAATGAGTTGTAAAGAACTTCATGAAGAGTTAATCAATATGGAAGAAGTAATTTGTCCATTTTGCAATAAAGAAATAGGTAAACATACGAAAAAAACAGATCAATGTTGCGATCAGCCAGAGATAGTGAAAGATAATATCATAGTTTGCAAAAAATGCGGAACAGTACAAGGTTATACACCTTTAATAGAATTTATTGATTTTCACTCAAATAAGCATAGATTCCATCGTAAAAGTGTTTACCAAAGAAAATATCATATAGAAAACATAATGAATAACATTGCCATTAAAAATGGTTTCCAGATTTCTGTAAAAAATATGGATAAAATAATTCGAATTTTTGCGGCTATCGGGGAAGTTGTGAAAGATGTTAACATTGATAGAAAGCGTATGATTAACATAAATTTCATTTTGAAACAAATATTTAAAATGCTTGATCTTCCTTTTGAAAAGGTCAAGACGAGTAAATCCAAAAAGACACTTCAATCATATGAACGGTATTGGAAAGACATCCTGTCATTGGCATCAGACCGAATTAATGAAATAGTTAAGGAATGAATTTGTCATTGTATTTAGCGTAGAACTTATCAACACTAGGACAAACATCAGTCACAAAATCATCTACATTTTTTAATTCTGTGTGAAATGATGGATTAAATTCACCACTTCGCAACATGTCTTTTATTGAATTCAAAAGATGCTGATAACTTTGGTATGCGTATGTGCAATTTTGTATTTTAAGATCCAGTGATTGGAAATCCATGTAAGACTTGATTAACAAAGCACAAGTGCTGATAGCTACTAGGGCTATACCGCCAGTTACAACAGCACTAATAATTCCACCAGTACCGGTTAAAATGGAAACAGTATTTCCTAACAGTTTGAATTTTTTGAAGCGTTTAACAGCCTTTTTGTAAGCCCAACACTTTCTATGGTATGCCTTATAATAGCTCTTTAGTTCGTCGACCTGATCTTCTGGGAGTTTGTCTGAAATATGGTTCCAGCTGAATATTCTCTTTTTTCGATCTTCCATATATATAGTTCAGATTGTTAATCGTCTGCATAGACAATATAGTATACCACTGACTTGACCACAAAAAGGTGATCTTTTAATCAGTTTAGTTGTGTATTTTTCTGAAATAGCATAAGTGTAACCTCTACCGAGCTTATGGTGGTCATAAAACCTCCCGGAAGCATCATGTAATACACTATGTGAATTTAATATATCAATCCAACCGAAGATCTTTTCAAGTAACCATGTTAGACAGCCACTACCTGGTCCAAGAAGACCAATTTCACCATCATTGAGTTCAAGAATCTCATTCATAGACATGTCTCTTTTGAAATAGAAACAGTGCAGGTATTGATAAACAAGTGCTGATTTTAATATTTTGTCATTAATGCATGGATGTTTTTCTTTTGCTTCTTGAAAACTATATTCCACAAATCGTAATAAATTGTCGATATACATATATATTGAGTTATATATTTTGAAAATCCACATCACAAATCGAAATGATTTTGAATGAATCTGAACATATTTTTCAATTCATCATCAGACAGAGATTTAGCCCAAACGGCAAAAGCATATAAATCCATTTCACAGAAATTCACAGCAGTGCCATCAGTATGAACCTGACATCCAATGAATATTTCTTGTGCTGAACCTGTAAGAGTAGCAGAAATTGTTTCTGTTTTAATCGGAGTCACTGTTGAAACACCTCTAAAAAGTTCCATATTTGTCTGATTAACACGGATCGTCCACACCTCGATATTACCAGAGAGATTCGGCAAAGAAGGAATGTTAAGTCTGCCATTTGACGAGGAACCAAAATCGACATAGACTGTACCATCTCCCCATGGTATATGCATACCGAATCTGACGGCTCCACGCCCCCATTGAAACTGTGATTGATTAGTTATCGCTTTTGTTTTGACAACCAGTATTACTGTACATTTGTTACCAGATTTACCTGCTATTTCAGAAACATCAAATGATTTTTTTTCCAAATAGTCATCACTACCATCGAAACGTATGAAAAAACGTTTTTTCAATGAATCCCTCAGAAGAAGAGGCTTTTTTGAATTGGTTTGTTGTGAAAAATCGATATTATTCACAGGATCAATCCATGAACTAACTCTATCATTTGAATCGGCTGTGACTACTGATAAAGCTGGAATTAATGCAATGCTGATTTTGTCTAACACTGGTATACCAGGTAGACTGTTCGAAATAATAAAAGTCGATCTGTCTAACTTTAAATCCAGTTGTGATTTTATCACAACATGGTTGTCGTTTTCAGCAGCTTTTGCGATGACATTTTTGTCAGTTTCCACATGACCATCATCATTTATTGAAAATGTGGTATCGAAAGTCCAATCTTCTGAACTTGAATGATAGTCTATGGTATATTCTATTTTATTTCCATTTTCGTCTAGAAGATGACTGCCGTCTGATTGTTCAACATATAATGTCATATATCATTGTGTCATATTATTTTCAATTGTTGAACGTTTTATATCGGATTACGAATTTGAATCTCTTATTTTTTCCGTCCGAAAAATTTATTCTGATATAATTTACGTTTCGAAAATATCTATTAACATTAACAGTAATAGTTTTGGTTGTAAAAGAAATATTGTAAATCGCCGATGTGTTTGTTTGGATGACTAAACGATGATTGCTTACTAATGAATAAGTTTCTTTGGAATGCAGTTGTATTGAACTTATGTAAATTTCATTGAACTTCATAATGTCTCCATATATTGTCAAAAAGTCGCATGAATTGATTGCTTCAGCAGTATACCCCCATATGAAAGCCGGTAAAACACTGTCGATTATTGATGCAGACAAACCCGAAATCTTGTTGCCATTCATATTAATTGGTACATGCATTTGAAGTTGATTGTTTGCGACCTCATAAGCTTTTTCATAATCATATATGGTGAAATCGAGATTGTTTTTTGCTTCACCTTTTATACCATAGATAATTGCATGCAATTGAAGCAAACTTGGACTAAGGTTGTCATATAAGCATTCTATTGTTGTGTATAATCTTCTTTGAACTAATTTAGACGTGCCGTCTGGTGAAAGATTCAATACAGTTCGGTAATATTTGTAATCGTTATTTATTTTGACTGTGTTGAATTCATTGATGTGCATGTTCAGTTTTTCAAAAGTCAATTTTGTTGAATCGAACTCTTCATCATATCTTACCTCATTGGGAAAAATTATCTCAAGACAAATGGTGTATTGATTCGAAAAATCCTTTTCTGTCAATGAGTATAGATTAAAATCGAATCGTCCTTTAAACAGACTAGAACCATCGGTTGTTTTACGTACTTTGAATGCAATCGTCGATTTGTTATTGAGATGGGGAGAATCATTGTAGGTTATCAATCTGACGTCTTCAATGCCGAAATCTGAAGTGAATTCGTCTACGTCTTCCATTGCATAAGCCAAAACATTCTTTCGATTTTCATGTGTGCTTATAAGACTCTCCGCTATTTTTTGGTCTGTGTATTCATTATTTTGGGTACTTATAGTCGAAAAAGCATCATTTACTTGCTTCAAAGTAATGGCATCTTGATTATGTGTGGCTGTTCCGAGATTTGTTATTCGTTGATTGTTCATATTGAGGTCTCCTGTCATGGCTGACGATCCATCTTTTTGTAAATATCTCCCATCTCCATAATTACGATCAAATATTTGATCACCAGCATTAGGAATCCCAATGTTGTAAAAACGCCGGTCTAACATGCTTACTTCACCGTATTGGTTTATTTGGAGAAAGTTGTCGGTAAAGAACTTGTAACTCATTGCTTGATTTTTTCCCTCATCACTACCGAATTTTTTTTCAGGATCTTTTAAATTTTTAATGAAATTTGTGCTCATATTCAAATCTGCTGTCATGGAATTTGAACCGTCTATTTGCAAATAATCACTCATGTCACCTATATGTGTTTCAAGGTATTGTTTATTTACAGCGTCAGTGTTTCCTGTTGGGTCGGCTATATTGATTATTCGTTTATTGTTCATGTCCAAATTGCCTGTCATTTTAGCTGAACCGTCTAATCGAAGTGCATCTAAAAATAATCGATCAACGTAACCTTTTCCTGTGGCATCATTTACACCTGTCGGATCAGCAAGATTGATAAGCTTGTTATTGTTTATATTCAAATTTCCAGTCATTGCTTGCGTACCATCTCGCAACACAACCTGATCAACATTCGGTTTGGTTGATAAACCAGTTTGCAATTGGTGTTTTGTAACAGCGTCAGAATTGCCAGTGCCTTCAGCAAGATTGCTGATTTTATTATTTCCAAAGTCAAAATTGCCAGTTACGGAAATACTTCCATCTTTTTTCAAATAATTAGCCAGCTCCGTTTTGTCAGCTTTAAAATTAAAAGAGCTGTCGACGTAAAATTTATTGGAAGCGTCTGAATGCAATATTGGATCTTTCACTCCTAAGATTCTTTGATTTTTCATGTCGATTGGATTTTGCAATTCTATTTTACCATCGTCAGTATTGAGCACCATGTAAAAACTATGCAAATGCTCACTACTGACAGCGTCACTCTGGCCATGTCTAGCAGGGGCTATGTTTTCAACACGTCTGTTGTCCATATTAAGGGCGCCAGTCATTACATTGCTCCCATCTATTTTCAAACACCCAGAAACCTCTTTATCAACATAACTCTTAGTAGTTGCATCGTCATTCGTTTGAGGTGAATCTAAATTTCTCAGTTTTTTATTCTGCATATCATAATCACCGTCATCTGTTAGTTTAAAACCAACACCAGGTAATCCTTTTACTATTTCAATAACTTTTTCATGTGAATATGTGTCTTCAGGTAATTTACCATTTGAGTAACTCATATATACAATTGGTTTATATTTTTTCATCGAAATTCTTCTTTACTTGTTTCTTGGGTTTGTCAATATATATAAAACTAAAAGGGTCTCTGGTTGCTCTCTCGTATAATTGTTTTGAGACATTGTTTTCACGACATATGAGACTTTTTTCATTAGTACTCGGAAAATCATAAATGGCAAAATGTGAGCAGTTTAATCTAATATCTTTTGGTGTCTTGTAGTAGCTTTGACTCAAATATATGGCGCAGCAGTTTTTATGTCTCCCCTGTATAAAATAGTCAACTAATGGTTTTTGGTTTTTATCACATACAAAATCGTCGAATATCACAATTTTTTGATTGTCACCATTGAGATTTTTTACAGGAATTATTTTATCATTGCTTGCTTCAATGATATCATAACCAGCTTCTTCACTCCATGGTTCGAACTCTTTCATGAGATTCCGATACTTTGACTGCTCTAAGTTTTTTGCATAAAGGTATATTTTATCAAAATACAACAGATTGTGAATCATATGCATCAGTGTGTTTGTTTTTCCCGAATCAGAAGGTCCACAAATGAGCATGCGGAAGCATCGATCAGGCATAAAATCATGTAGTTGTGTGAAGTTTGTGACAACATCGTCGTCAGTATCATAATTAGGTATCTTCATTTATATCATATGGGTATATTGTTTCGATAACATGGTGTATAACATGGTGTTCAACACGGTGTAAAATGTTATTTTTTATATATGAATTTCCATTTTTATGTAACGTAACAATATAACAATAAATGAGTTTACTTAAGTGGAAAGAACTCGCAAAGAGTAAATCTGAATTAGGGGACAAGATCAATTATGTCCATAATGCAATTACAAAGCATGATATTGATCAGAAGACCAGTCAACAGGGATTTTCAAAAGTATTCCAACCAATCACAAGCAAATTAGATGATGTTATTGATAGTAATCAGGCTTTAAGGTTGCCAAGGAAAAAACGACCACTGAAGAAAGGAGAAGTTCCTGATTACGGCATTGATATAGAGGATGAAGTTCCAGATATGAATCTTGGTGATCTATTTGAACAACCTGTTTTACCACAGCAAGAAAAACAACTGGTGCCAAAACCGCCAACATATGAACAATCTTTACAAGATCTTCTGGAAGGACAAAAAGAGATTTATGTTGATCCTAAGTACTTTCCTGAAGGACCACCAGAATATGATGACGACGAAGAGATCGATTATGGAATGGATGATGAAGATATGGATGATGAGATATTGAATGAGATGGATGTGCCAAATTATGACACAGTTGAAAAAATACTGAATCAACCAGCAATGAATGACAAAAAAACCAAAGCATATCTGCGTAAGATTTTGGCTTATACTAGAACGAAAAGAAACAGTTTGAGAGGTGCCAAAACACATGTGACAAAACAATATAATAAGGGAATGATCGGGGAAGCACAAAGACAAGAGATGAACAAAAGAATAGACAGAGCTAAAAATGTCTTGAATGCATATATTGAACATTATGACACTAAATTTAAAACGATGACAGGTTCTGGAATCAGAAGAAAAGGTGGTAATGTGATATTTTTCAACAAACCGAAAGAACTCATAAAAAAATTGGATTTGATCATTGGTGAGATATTGGCTGGCAATACAAGCATTGACATGCGAAATATGGGTGTTTCTATATTGGACACATTATTGAAAATGTCGACAATCAATAGATCACAATATGGTAAATTATACAAACAATATTTCAAAATTTAATGTAACCTAATCACATAATGGAACGAGAGATAGTTTTATCATCTTACAGTGTGAAAAATCAAGGGAACAATAAACCAGAAGATTTTGCAACAAATTTCACCAGACCTGTAACTCTAGACAATAATAAGCAATACGTTATCGGTCTTAACAGAGTCATTAACATGTCATTCACTTGGTTCAATGTCAATGCTGGGTACAAAAATCAATTAATCAAATACAGCTCCGATAATGGTTCAACTTTTAAGGACATTACCTTTCCAGCTGGGGTATGGAATTATACGGACTTTGATGCATATATTAAAAAAAATGTACCGAAAAAGGACGAAAAGGATCCGATCAATCTTGTATTTGATGACACAACATTCAGAGTCACGGTTACATTAGCTGCAAATTACCAACTTGATTTAAGAGCAAGTAATTTTAATGAACTGATCGGTTTCGACAAAAAGATATTAGCAAGTGGAACGCATATTGGACCAAGAGTGCCAAATCTCAGTCAAGACACAGACGTACTCAATATTCATTGCGATTTGGTAAACGAAAGTTTAGTTGACGGCGAAGAAACAGACATCATTTATTCATTTTCAACCAGTGTACTACGACCAAGTTACTCCTTCACCCTCGAACCACAAAGAGTTACATTTAATCCTGTGAACAAAACTACAATTTCATCAATCAGAATCATGATAACAGATGGAAAAAGAAGATTAGTGGATCTGAATGGAGCAGATACGTCTTTTTCGCTGATTTTAAAAAGTATCTAATGTAACAGTATAATGAAACCGTATGAATTTAAGAGGTTTTACCACCCAAAACTTGGTAAATTTGTATTTCAACATAAAGGGTCTGGGCTTATCTTAGACAACATTTTTAAACCATTGAAGAGTGTGGCATCGTCTGTTTTCAAGAAATTTGCTAAGCCATTAGCAAAGAAGGCATTAGAATCAGGGGTTTCCCATGCAGGTGATAAAATTGGCAAGACGGTGGCAGAAAAGTCAGGAGACCTAATAATGAAGAAATTGGCCAATTTGAGAAAAGGAGCCACAACACCAACACAAAAAGCAATTGTTCCATCCTTGCCCATTGAACAGAAACAGCAAGATGAAAGCGCTGACATGATACTAAATAGATTGATATCCGGATCTGGAAGAAAGCGTAGATTTTTCAAATAAATAACATGACAGCAAAATTATATAATACAATAGTATAAATGGCTTTTAGAACAAGTGAATTATTGCAAAGAAATGAGTTGGTGCGTTTCCAACTTGATGATGTAATTAGAGCCCCTGGAAATAATCAACATCAAGAAAAGAACGGTTATAGATTCACCATCAACGACCGGAGTTCTTTCTATGATTGGTACAATGCTTATTTCGAGGTTCAATTCCAGTTACAAAAAATAGCAGATGGAGCTGGTTATGCAGCAGCCGATAGAATAACGGTGATAAACGGATCTCATTCATTGATTGCACATATGATGATTAAAAGTGCTGGGAAAATTGTTTATGATACTGACAATCTACATAAGGTCACTTTTGTGAAGAATCTGTTGGAATATTCTGATGATTACAGCAGATCAGTCGGTAAAAACAGTTTTTGGTATTTAGACACAGATGGTACGACAGCCAATACTAATTCAGGATATGAATCTAGAAGAGTGCTTACACAAGCTACCAATAATGATGGAACAGGAGGAGCAAAAGATGTGAATTTGATCATACCTCTCAATCGTTACAGTTTTTTTGAAGAGTTGCAGGATAAAATGTTGGTTCCTATGCAGTTGCAATTCAATTTGAATCTCCAGAACGACAATGAACTCATCAATAGGGCAGCAGCAGCAGATGCCGGAAGAGTAGTGATTAACAGATTTCTACTATGGGTTCCAAAATTAACACCAAAAGACAGTATGTACGACAAATTTGTGAGCTCTTTCATGAAAGAACACAAATGGACATATCAGCGTGAACTATATGCAGTGTCAGCACCTGCTAGAGTCAGTGGTTTTTTTCAGATTTCTTCCAGTATCGACAATGTCAAAGCAATTTTCGTTTATTTACAACGGGCTAAAACCGGAGTTGCAACTCAAAATCCATATCTATTCGACACCTTCAAACTAAATGAAGCAAACGCAAACAGTTATTTGACAACATGCAGACTCGAATATGGCAATGGTGTTTTCTACCCAGAAACAGAATATGACAGTGAAAGCAAAGTGAGAATATTCAATGATCTGATGTCTTATGCAATGCGAAAAAATGATTACAACACCGGAACCCAGTTGAATCTTGCCAATTATAACAGCCTGTATTCACTGATCTATTTCGATCTGTCATATCAGGCAGAGAAAGTAACAAGAGACCCTAAACAGTTGATTTTTAGGTACAAACTCAATGCTAATAGTGCAGCAGATTTCAATGTCCATGCAGTTGTATTGTACGAAGAGTCGGTTGTTATTGACAAGGTGGGTAATGAATTGGTTATAGTTTAATCCCATGAATGACACATATTTATTTGTATATGTTTTGTGACTGAAATTATGTAATATATATTATATGACTGAACTTCATCAAATAAACGTAAGACTGTCAGATAATCAAAAAAAGAATCTGAGCAATGCTTTCCATAAAAGGGAAACGATAGTTCTGAGACTGGCAAATGATTCTCTTAATGGAAACGACACTCTTTATGTTCCAGCAACGGTGAAAAAAAGATTGCAAAAAAATCGACAATTGAACAAAGGAATGGACATTAAGCTTGCTAAGACCAATATCAGAAAACAAGTAGGCGGAAGTCTTTTGAGCACCGTATTGTCACTTGGTATGAGAGCATTGCCGGCAATCGGTAAAACCCTCGGGTTAAGTGCTTTGGGAGGACTAGCAGAAGCCGGAGCTAAAAAATTGTTAGGATCGGGTCAAAAAGGTGGCGCTATGCCATTACCCATGATGATACCTTTCCAGGCGATCAACAAACTAATGCCATATCTGAACATGTTCACTACAAAACAGCAAAGAGACATCATCAATGCAGCTCAAACAGGTTCTGGTGTACATATACAACCAACCAAAACACAATCAGGTGGATTTTTAGGCACTCTGTTAGCCAGCGTTGGAATACCTTTGGCTCTGAATCTTGTCAAAAAGCTAACGGGAGGAGGAGCACCGAGGATAGGTAGACCAAGATTGCATGGTGAAGGAGCACCTAGAATGGGAATGCCCCCTCCATTTTATAGTTATCCGCCATATGTGACTGGTAATGGTAGAAAAAAAAAAACATCCTCAACCAAAAAAGGAAAAGGGTTACTATTGGGAAAAAACAGTCCATTCAATGGCATACCCATTTTGGGGGCAATATTGTGAAACCAAAATTTCACAAAAACATACCTATGTCCAATCACGATCTGAAAAAATGGTGTAAATATTTAAACATACCAATCAATGATGTACTGTCAAGAGATGAAAAAGTTCCACACAACCATAAACAGGCGTTATTTATTTACAATCTGGAACCAGCTTATATGAGCGGAAGTCATTGGGTTGCAACATATGTCAAAGATAATGTAATAAATTATTTCGATGCGTTTGGTATGCCCCCATTTCAAGAGATTGTAAATCATGCCAAAAAGAAAAATCTCACTTTGTTACATCAAAACAATCAGATACAAAACATACAAACAACAACTTGTGGGTATTTCTGTTTATACTTTCTAAATGAAATGAATAAGGGCAATTCGTATTATGATTTATTACAAGTGTTCGACATAAATGATACAATGAAAAATGAGAGATTTATCCAACGTTATTTCAGAAATATCTAACTTATATATATTATGAAATCATATTGTGTTAAACAAAAGAAAGTGACTGAATGTGTTGAACCTTCAGGTTACAAAACAGCTAAAAATGGCAGACTAATGTTCTTTTGCACTTGTGCTGAATGTGGTATTACAAAGACCAAATTTGTTAAACAACAGGGAAACTAATCAGCCCGTTGGGAGCGGGCTTACTCAGTGATATTGCTAATACTGGAACAGAATTATTTTTAACTAAAGGAGTACCTTATCTTGGCAAAAAAGCCGTTGAAATGGGTAGATATTATGGTTCCGAATTGATGAGAGACCCAAAATTGCAGAAAAAAGCAATCGATTATGGTTTGAGAAAAATGAATCCTCTACTTCATAAAGTGGGATCAGAAGCTCTCAATCAATTGTCGACGAAAATAAGACCGAATAAAAAATACACAACAAACAGAAAAGATCTTGATGGTGGTGCTGTTGACATTCACAAAGCTATTGGCAAATTACCGAAACCAAAAGGCGGATGGACACTTCCTGGGCATCATTACACCGGACCTTATAATGATTTAGAAAATCAACTGAAGTATGACCCAAAAACTGGTCAAATATTGGAAATATATGATATGCCCACTGGAAAAACTGATGCAATAGCAATGCAACACGATGTTGATTATTCAGTATGTAAGGATGATAGGAAATGTAAAAACAAAGCAGATAGGAAAATGGTCCAAGCTTTAGACAACGTACCGTATAATGAAAGACAATGGGGGCATTGGTTGGCAAGAAATGTTATCAATACAAAGCAGAAACTAGGTCTTGGAGTTTCAAAAAACGGAAAAAGCCGTCGGGTAACTGGCAAGAAAAATTAGCAGATGAATTACATGCATCTATAAGACGCAACTTTACTCGGCGGCGTGTAATCGTAAATCATATCGATGAAATATGGGCAAGTGATCTAGTCGAAATGCAACAGTTTAGCAAATGGAATAAAGGTTATCGGTATCTTCTTATGGTTATTGATGTTTTCAGCAAATACGGTTGGATTGTACCATTAAAGGATAAGAAAGGTGAATCTGTCACTGAAGCATTTAAAACAATATTCAAAGAAGGTAGAAAACCACAGTATTTATGGGTTGATAAGGGTAAAGAGTTCTATAACAAACACTTGAAGGACTTATTAGAGAAAAATGGAATACATATGTACTCCACTGAAAATGAGGAGAAATCCTCAGTGGTTGAAAGGTGGAATAGGACAATCAAATCCAAAATGTGGAAACAGTTCACTGTTCAAGGTAATACACAGTATTTAGACATGCTGCCCAAACTAGTGAAACAGTACAACAACACAAGACATTCAAGCATAAAAATGACACCCGTTGAAGCATCTAACAAGAGGAATGAAGGTATAGTTTACTTCAATCTATATGGTGATACAGAAACATTGAAACAAAAACCGAAATTTAAAATAGGTGATAAGGTTCGAATATCGAAGTATAAACGGAATGTGTTTGACAAGGGTTACACACCAAATTGGACCGAAGAAGTGTTTACAGTTGATAAGATCCAATACACTAATCCAATAACATACAAACTAAAAGATCTCAGAGGTGAAGACATTCAAGGGAGTTTTTATGAACCTGAATTATTAAAAGCGAAGCAGGATATTTTTCGTATTGATAAAGTAATTCGGAGGGACTATAAGAAGAAACAAGCTCTAGTGAAATGGAAGGGATACAGTGATGATTTCAATAGTTGGGTACCATTGAAAGACATTGAAAACATATGAATTGTGGTGAAACAAACGCGCATAAATACTTATAAAAAAATAAAAATGTATACTTATATTATATGGACAAGTTTGAAAATGAAGAAAAGTTTGGTTTCTATTATGAGAGCGATCAAGACTCTGGTTCGGATTCCGATTGGACGCCATCGCAAGAAAGTATATCTGAAGAAAGCTGCTGCAGTTCGCAGGAAACAAGCCAGGAATCTGATGAAGAAATATAAAACATATTAACATATGGAATTCAGAGGAAGCGAAATAATTGAAACCATGGCTGTAAGAAAAGTGATCACAGAAATGATTTGTGAAATAGTGGTCAGGAACGCAGGTTATATGCACTATGTTCATTCAGAAGCAGTACCATTGTTGATCAAAGCATTGAAAACAGGAGGACCAAAGAAAGAAATCGGGAAAATGTTTCACATCATAGATGTCAAAATGGATTTTTTGTTCAGAGAGTTTAAAAGGTACAGCGATTTTTTGAAACCATTGAAATTGATACAAAATATATAAAAAATAAAATATATAGTAATATAATATGGAAGATCGAAGACCAGTTGGCCGCCCAAGATTTTATACTGATGAAGAAAGAAGAAAAATAAAAACCGACTACATGTTGCATAAAGAATGGTACTGTAAAATATGCAACAATGGTAGAAACTACACTCTTGCTGGCAAACATTGCCATTTAAAAACAAAGAAACATTTCAAAAATTCATTTACATATAATACGGGTTACATTTATGATAAACATGAAAATAGCAATTAATTTATTCATATCACTTCTCTTTTAAAAAAGTTAAATACATACTTCCCGTATGTGTTGAACTGTAAACGCACCATAATTTGACTTAAAGAATTATTATCTATAGATATATTATAATGGCAAATAATATGATAAATATTATGAACCGAAGTTCGCTTCAAAATCTGAGCAAAGAAGAATTAATAGAATTGATTATAAAACAAAATACAAAACCAGTGCCCGCACCGAGGACAAAAACAAGACCGATCTCAAAACCAAGAAAGAGTGTAAAAGAACTTGTTGACTATTTTGAGAGGCAGAGACTGCCTGCTCCTCCTTCTGAATGGCTGGAAGAAATAGAACAATTAAACAGACCAGTGCCAGCACCTAGATCCAAAAAACGACCAATTCCATTACCGAGGACCATAATACAAGAAACGAACAAAGCTTTAAAAGGGTTTACGAAGTCTTATGAAATCAACATAAAAAACAGCAAAGACCCACTTATGCAACTGCAAAATACAAGAAAGGCTGTTGCCATTCACATTGGAAAAATATTAAAATCAATGAAAGGTCTAAAGTTTGTTGAAACACTGAGGGTCACATTTGAAAAGCAAACAGGGCGAGAAGAAAAAATCATCAAAACGGCTTATTTCAACAGTCAACCACAAACAATAACAAATGACACACAAATTGAACTAGCTTTATCTTTGTCAAAACAAGTCATACTAAACAAGATTGCAGTTTGGATTTCAGAGGGATCTGGTTGGACTATTCAATCTGTTGAAAATCATTATATCAATGTGGTAAAATACGAGCCAATGAAAGGATCTTCTTACATCAAATTACCAAATGAACTCAAACACAGTGCAAAAGGATTGATCAACATGAAAAATGAGGATAATGAATGCTTCAGGTGGTGCCACATAAGACATCTCAATCCTCAAGACAAATACCCACAGAGAATCAAAAAATCAGACAAAGCATTCATTGAAAATTTGAATTATTCAGGAATTGAATTTCCAGTGACTACCAAACAGTACAACAAAATAGAAAAGCAGAATGAAATTAACATCAATGTTTTCGGTTATGAAAACAAACAAAAATATCCCATTTATGTGTCAAAAGAAAAGTATAAAGATTGCATGAATCTGCTTCTTATAACAGAAAATGAAAACAAGCATTATGTGTTGATCAAAGATTTCAACAAATTCATGTACAATCAAACAAAACACAAGGAAAGGAAGCACTTCTGTATGCATTGCTTACAATGTTTCAGTTCTGAAAGAGTATTAACTGATCATAAAGAAAACTGCATACAAGTAAATGGCACACAAGCTATCAAAATGCCAACAAAAGATGATAACATACTAAAATTCAATAATTTCCATAAACAACTACCAGTACCATTCGTCATTTATGCAGATTTTGAAGCTATAACAGAAAAGATATCCGGTTGCCAACCTAATGATGATAAATCGTACACAGAGGCTTATCAGAGACACACAGACTGTGGTTATGGATATAAGGTTGTGTGTTGTTATGATGATAAATACACAAAACCAGTACAAATTTATAGAGGTGAAAAAGCTGTTTACAAATTTATGGAAGCTATGCTAGAGGAAGTTAAATATTGCAAGAAGATCATGAAAAAATATTTCAATAAACCATTGAGAATGACTGAAGATGATGAAAAAGAATTTCAAAAAGCTAATGAATGTCATATCTGCAATAAAAAATACAATGAAAATGATGTGAGAGTTAGAGACCATTGCCATATCACAGGTAAATACAGAGGATCAGCTCACCAAGATTGTAACCTAAATTTCAGATTGACTGAGAAAATACCAGTTATGTTTCACAATCTCCGTGGGTATGACAGTCATTTTATAATGCAAGAAATTGGTGAGATAGTTAAAAAGCATACATATACAAACAAGAAAGGTGAAACATGCCAAATGAATATCAATGCCATACCAAACAACATGGAAAAGTATATGGCTTTCATGCTTGGTAATCATCTGACCTTTATTGATAGTTTTCAATTCATGAGCTCAAGTCTTGATAAACTGGTGAGCAACCTACCAAAAGAAGCATTAATATATACTTCTCAAAAATGCAAAGGTAAAGAGCTTGATTTGATGAGTAAGAAGGGAGTATACCCATATGACTTTATGGACAGTTTTGAAAAATTCAATGAAAAGCTGCCACCAAAAGAAGAATTTTACAGTATATTAAATGATGAGCATATCTCAGGTGATCAATACAAACATGCTCAAAATGTATGGAACACTTTTGATCTAAAAAATATGGGCGAGTACCATGACTTATATCTTAAATCTGACATCCTTCTGTTAGCTGATGTGTTTGAAAACTTTCGAAAGACCTGTCTGCAATACTACAAACTAGACCCCTGTCATTATTTTACCAGTCCTGGGCTTTCTTGGGATGCTATGTTAAAGATGACTGACATTAAATTGGAGCTTATGACTGATATTGATATGTTTCAATTCATTGAAAAGGGCATGCGTGGTGGTACATCATACATAGCAAATCGATACGGCAAAGCTAATAATAGATACATGAAAACGTATGATGAGAAGGCGCCCTCAAAGTATATAATGTATCTAGATGCTAACAATCTGTATGGTTGGGCAATGAGCCAATACCTTCCAACTGGTGGTTTTAAATGGTTGGCTAAAAACCAGATTGATCAGATAGACCTAGCCAAGTATAAAGAAAATAGCAATAAAGGTTTGATATTAGAAGTTGATTTGGAATATCCCAAAGAATTACACGATCTGCATAATGATTATCCGCTAGCAGCCGAAAAGGTCAAAGTCAACAAAGATATGCTTTCTAATTATTGCCAAGAAATAGCCAATAAATTTAATGTATCAACTGGTTTAGTTCATAAACTGATACCTACATTAAGCAACAAAGAAAAGTATGTTCTTCATTATAGGAACCTACAATTGTACACCGATCGTGGTTTGAAAATAACTAAAGTCCATCGAGCACTAGAGTTCAATCAATCCGCATGGTTAAAGCAATATATCGATTTCAATACGCAGAAGAGAACCAATGCCAAAAATGCTTTTGAGAAAGACTTCTTCAAGCTTATGAACAACAGTGTATTTGGCAAAACAATGGAAAA
The DNA here is from genome assembly GCF_036669935.1 of Montipora foliosa. NCBI lineage: Eukaryota > Metazoa > Cnidaria > Anthozoa > Scleractinia > Acroporidae > Montipora > Montipora foliosa. The sequence continues at coordinate 8,897,916 of NC_090877.1, read as the reverse complement.
TATTAGAAAGCGAGTAGATGTCAGATTGGTAACTGATGAAAACAAACTGTCAAAAATGGCTGCTAAACCAACATATGTCAGTAGCAAGATCTTTAATGAAAATCTAGTGGCAGTGCATAAAATCAAAGAAACACTAACCCTAAACAGGCCGGCATATGTGGGTATGTGTATCCTAGATCTTAGTAAGACACTAATGTATGATTTCCACTACAATTTTATCAAACAAAAATACGGCAGCAGAGCGAAATTATTATTCACAGACACAGACAGCTTGACCTATGAAATTGAAACTAATGATGCGTATCAAGACTTTTGGAATGATAAAGACAAATTCGATAACAGTGATTATCCCGAAGATTCACCATATTTCGACAAGACAAACAAAAAAGTAATCGGTAAATTCAAAGACGAGGCAGCAGGCATACCGATAACCGAATTCGTCGGATTGAGATCGAAAATGTATTCATATATTAAAGACAATGACAAAGGCGGAAAGACGGCAAAGGGAATCAAGAAAAATATTATTAAGAAGAACATCACTCATGAAAATTACAAAAACGTACTGTTCAACAGCGAACAAATGCAACACACCATGAAAACGATCAGAAGCAACTTGCATCAACTTGGGAGCTATGAGCTTAATAAAGTATCATTATCCTGCTTTGATGACAAGCGATATATTCACAACAATGGTATGACAAGTAATGCATACGGTCATTACAACATTAACACACTAAAATAACATTTCTTTTAAAGGATTGAACACAAAATGTCCAACCAGAAAAAAAACCAAAATTTGAACCATTTGGTTGTATTTTCGGTTTTGGTTAATTTATGGGTTAACTTTTCATTGGTTGAAAATCACGGGGAAACCCCCTTTATTTATTTCCGAGAATGCCATGCTTTGTGATTTTTCTAAGAAAGTCACGCATTTTAAATAACATATAGTTCCAAAATAAATTTTGCGTTGGATCCATTCTGCCTCGCCACGGCTTAGATTCGCAGAAATATAAAACATATAGATTTCCAAGAATATGAGACCGAAAATACGAGATCAAAAATATGTAACCGCCAAATGTAAAGTAGTATGGAGTTGGGTTGGGATGAGAGCATTTTTACAAAATGATCTCATACCCCCAACTCCTATACTACTTCCAGGATTGTAGCTTGTTGACATAGCAGTGTCGAACTGGATTGAGGCGAATCTTCCCCTTCCAATAGGCCATTTTCGAATTTTCACGGCTGAACTGGATCTAGCATGAAATGGAGGCTAATGCGGGCAAATCTTTTCAAATGCAAATTAATTTGCCTGCATTAGCCTCCATTTCATGCTAGATCCAGTCCAACCGTTAGAATACGAAACTGGCCTATTCTTTTGGCATACATGACGACCTGATCCTGGTAGATCTCCAGAGCTTTTACAAAAACGCTTTTATCTCTTTTTAACAGACTGGCAACTTTTTCTGCATTTTGCTATCAACTTGTGAAAAACGGTTCAGCTTAAAAATGGTATTTAAAATATAACAATATAATATTTAATTGTTAAAAGGGAAACGAACCGTAAATGCCACTGCAATAAAAATCTGGAAAGGGAGAGAGTTTTCGAGAAGTATCTATGGTTAAGACCCAAATGGTGAGATTGTCCTCTTCCTTCATTGCGTTTTGCTCAGTTTACATTTCCATCGGTAACATTATTTTGTTTTTCACTGCTACCAATCACTTTAAAAGGCAAGGTCAAAAGGTCACTTAGTGGATTTCGATTCACTTTGACAGCTTCTGTTTACAACAGAAATTGAGTTTTGTTGATTCAACCAGAGTGATTCCCTGTGATGAAGAACTTTATAGTTATCAACTCGATTGATACACCAAAATTTCGTGATTCACTCATTCGCCGATTTAGAACCACAAACCACAATTTCTTCAGATACAACACGTACTATTTATGTTTAACGGTCAGCAACGATCACGACAGGACAAAAACAAATCCTCGAACGAATGTTGAACTTCAGAGTTTGCACGTAAGAAGGACACACTGAGCCTTTATTACGTGTCTGCGCTATTACCCATTGCACGTGTTCACGTGACGGACATTAGACAATTGAATCACTAATAGTTGGCTTTTGCCCAACTAAAAACCCGGGGGGACTCCTATATAAAAAGGACGGGGGTGCTCGTCATACCTTTTAGGGGTAAGGCGGTTAAAAAGTTGTTTTGGTAGCTCTTAGGGATTTCAACCTCAAAAGGTCCACAGTGGGAGCTTTAGTGGTACATTTTAGGGCATTGAGCGGGAAAATTATGACAGGAGACATTTGACAATTAACTAATTTTTAATTTTGTCTAATTAAAACCCATAATTTGGTACCTCTTAGGAAGGGGAGGGGGATCTTGGTACATGTACCTCTTAAGGGTTCTTTTCCTAATTTCCGACGAGCACCCCCCTTCATTTTTATATGGGAGTCCCCCCCCCCCCCCCGGGCTAAAAACTCAGTTAGCCTGAAATATGCACAATATTAAATACAGTCACTGTACGTCGTCACACTTACACAACTCTCCAAAGTCGAAACAAGTGACCTCTGACATAGGACAACAGGCAAGGGTATTCATCTACCAAGGCCAAGTACTCATCTGACATTTCCCACACTGGAGGCTGTTTGCCACTAAACAGCGCTGGGTTACTAAGATTGCCCTCTATAACAAACAAATAACAATGTTACGGAAACAAAGGCTCTTCAGACGGAATGGTAAGGATGCTCACAACTGTCTGACGGCAATGTTATGGTACCATATGAAACAACAATAATTGCTTGACAAGATGCACCCACAGCCACCTTCACCATTGAAAAAAATTAAGGTGGCTCTGCATCTGCCCCAGAGAATATTTTTAATGCAGAGAATTTTTTTTTAAGCCTGCCAATCACTTTCCAGAAATACATGTAAAAGTTGAAGGACACAGCGTTTGTTTTTGAGAAATAAACGATTTACGACAAGATATACATGTAGCATGCTTTTTAAATGGCTGTTTTGTTGACATGGTAACCAATTATGTCATAGTTCTGAATGCATCTTCTTGTTAAGCAATTATTGATGTTTCAGATGGTAACATAACATGGCTGTCACTTGAAACAGTCTTGTAGAGTTAATCCTTCCAGTGAGACATTAACACGATACAATCTCATCCCCAGAGTCCGCTCTTCTTTTCGTCAGCACCAAGAACATAGACTTTGGCCACTTCCAAGGCAGGAAGTCCACAAATCACAGACTTCTGGCTCGTCTATGGACGCTCAGAAATTTGAAACAACAGTAGTTGTCAACAGTTACAAAAATGGACCTTCACTACAACTGCACATAAATTGGAAACGGCCAGGGTCCATGTTCTTGGTGCTGACCAAAAGAAAAGCAGACTCTGGGGATGAGATTGAGCACGATGCTGTTTAAATTGGTTTGAGCCACCTCCAATTTACATGCTTCTCATTCCAATCTTCACTTTGAGCTACAGTGAACAAGTCAAATCAGACCCTATAAAAAATCAGTTACCAGTAACTACTGATTGGAGGAAGTGCTTCTTTCCCAACCTTTTCAAAGGATTGGCATCGTGAAAAAAAGGCTCTGTTTATTAAATGCTGAATCTTATTATGGTATTGACATTCACAACAATACACTCCCAGTAAATAAAAAGTTAACACTCAATTAAGATTCCA
>NC_090877.1:8879218-8891718 GCF_036669935.1 Montipora foliosa | reverse complement strand
TACAGACATTAAATTGAAGTCAAAAAATGTCCCCCAAATGCTGGTCTTCGTGTAAGGATAAAAAGCTGAATTTACCCTAAGCCAAAAATAACACTAATCTTTACCCTTTAACTTATTGTTAAAATTGGGTAGCAGAGGTTTAGACTTAAAGGGACACTTGTGTTGGATGTCAAAATTAGGCAGGCATGCATCTCTAGATGTAAGTGTCTTTTTTGGCATTCCACATGGAAATTTGCAGTGACAATGGGATTTCATATTTAGCCTTAGCCAAATACATCAGAGTAGACTGAGTGTTTGTGGAAAAAAGTTTGGGGTATCATTACTAGCTGGGTTCACATCACATTAGCCACAAACCAAATAATGACTAAAAAAGTTGGAATACAACCAAAAGTCCCTAAGAACGTACTTAGTCAACTATAAGGGCATGGCTCTGGCCAGATTTTGAAACAGTGATTTTAGATCATCAGGCAGATGCAAAGGGGAAGCAAAGCAAAAATTGAGTAAACAGATATCTAATTTCTTGGAAGAAAACAAACTTGAAAAGAAACTTACAAATTTCAGAAACACTTAAGGGGCTCAAACCAGTTTCATCACTTTCAAGAGACCTTGTTATTAGAAGGATTGACACTACAACAATTTATCTCGTAACAGCAATGTTGTGAAACATCAATTATTGCTGAACAAGATGCAGTCATATTTTGGCTTTAGTTGCTCATATCTGAAAAATGAACTCACTGACTCCTATTTTTTATTGCACAAAAGTAATCAGCAAGCCAAGATGAAACTCTCTGCAAAAGTTTTTAACAAAATTTGTGGAGCAGATTCAGAGCTACCTTAAATTTTCAATTATTTAAGGTGGCTCTGAATCCGGTCCACAGAATGTTTTACACTTTGCAGAACGTTTAATTTTGGCATGCTGATTAAATTTCAGAAATAAAAAGTGGGGTCACCCAGTTCGTTTTTGAAATATGAGCAGCTAAAGCCAAAATATGGGGTGTTTTTGCAGGGCTTCCCTGTTGCCACGGTAACTTTTTACATCACAAAAATGACTGCATCTTGTTCAGCAATAATTAGTGTTTGATATGGTACCATAACATTGCTGTCAAGTGATAAAGTGTTGTAGGGTCAATCCTTCCAATAAGAACGTTTCTTTCAAGTGTTGAAACTGGTTTGAGACACCTTAAAAGTGGAAGAAATGACAAGTGCACAGAAGATCAAATTGTTGTTCCAGGTACCTGACACCCTGCCTTCTCAAGCATTTTGGCATAAGCCACGGTCCTCTCCAAATCGTCAAACACACGAATTTTACAAGTGACTGGAATGCTAAGCTTCCCATTCAATAAACTGACTGCAATTGAAAATATAGCACAGGTGGAATTCAGTACGATTATAACCCAGCTACTTGCTACCTCTAACCACAACAGCATGTTTTCCATGATAAAAATGTACAGTAAACACAGTCTGAGTTTTCTTAATGGGGGGAGGGGGGAGGGTTTGCATTAGAGTTGGGGTGTGAGTTCTCTGTTCTCCTCCAAAAATTGTCTAAAGTAACGTTGCATGGCAACCTAAAAATAATAATTATTATAACTATTTTCTCTGTGATTGTGATCCATTGATACTGAAATAAGGACTGATGCTGACTGGGTGACTGTGAACATTGTAAACTAGTTAATTTCGAGACAACAGTGAATTATTCATTTGACAATATGTGATTGCTTTGGATGGAAACAAAAAATAAGCTTTCCATTATTATATTGAGCAAAATGTCTTCTGAGCAATACCATTAATTTCCTAAATTAAATAATGGCCTTTTGGAGTGAAAACTTAATGTGTATTATCACCTACGCTATCAAAAAAAAAACAGTTCCCTGACTCTATCAGACGTAGAAATACAAATAAATTACCAAGTATGGCCTTCTTAATCACGTTTTCACACAGTCTGGGGAGCTAAATTATGAACAGAAAGAATACTGTTTACGATCCTGAAGCACAGCAGCAGAGCCAGATGTAATTATCTGCAAGTCTATTTTAACGAGGGAAGAAGAGTACCACAAAAAAAAGAAAGGTCAAGGTTGAGGTTTACCAGTTGCCACTCAGCCCACATAGTATCAGTATACCAGCATGATTTCCAAAGTCACGCAACACATGTATTCCTAATTGGCCACCTATCCAGATCTTAACCCTACCCAACATGGCCATGAGCAGATGGGATTTCCTTTGGACAAGCAATGTTAGATGTATAAAGTTCCTAATTCAACATTGACTTACCCATTGAAGCTATTAATTCCCACTTATCTTGAAGGAATGCACCATAATTACCTGCAAGACAGTAAGGTTGTAGCAATAAATTATGTGAAAATGATAACTATCCCTTATTGCCTTTTCAAGGAAAATAAGAAAAATGAATGTAAAGTGAACATAAGAGTGTAAAGAAAGTCACCCAACAGAGGCATGCTATTTTAGTAGTTATGTACTTGGGGGTATGGGATCATAAATTTACAAAAGCTTCAGAGCATTCCAGGATTCGGTACCTCACCCCGGAATGCTCTGAAGCTTTTGAAACTTTTTGATCCCAGTACCCCCAAGTACATAACTACTACACACTACTACACCCATAGTCCACAGAATGTTAAATAAATTAAATTATAATATGTTTTATAACATAATTTACCCATTAAATATAATTTACTGTTTGATTTTATAATGCCCATAAGCATAAGTTTTTATACCATTTTTACGAATATAGCGTTTGTTATCAAAGCATGACAATGAAATTTTATTTATATTATAGCTTTTAAGTTGATGAAAGTCGCTTTTAATGATTTTCATTTTGTGTTTCATTTGTGTAGATTTAAATAGAGTTTTTTAAAATTTTCATGTTTTATGTTTTTTGCAATGATGTTTTTTTTAATTCCCTTGGCTTTTTTTAAAATATTTTTGTTATTTTTGGATTTTTCATAAGAGTACATTTTTTATCTCAAATCAACAAAATCATTTATTGGAGTACCTGCAGCTTCATCTTTAAACTTTCCAATAACTTTTTTTTTTTTTTTCTTAATATGGTGATGTTTCAGGGTAATCACTGTTGTCAAACATTTCTTTATCAACCCATAAGTCTTCACACACATCGTATGTTTTAATTTTATACATCAGTCTGTATCTGTAAATAATAGTTTTGCTTTGTCTCCATACTTTTTATTTTTTACATATACTGTAAATGTGAATAATGAACTACCCTGATCAAGTTAAGCATTGTAAATAATTTCTAGCATTCATGGTTTCTGAACAAATAAACCACATTAAAACAAGAGAAAAGAGAAAAATTTGTTGTTTCTGCGCATAAAGAAATTTAACATTCTTTAACAAATGTTCAACTGTTAAAGATGTTTAACACCTTTTTCACTCATACCTCGTTTTGCTATTATCTGAGGACATCCCAGATTTAAATCAACACCATCACAATATGGTTCTACCAACTGGGCTGCTTTAAGGAACAGTTCTGGGTCATTTGCACAGAACTAAAAAGAAAATAATAATATTGTTCCAATGAATGACTTCTCATAAGGTATAATGTACCTCAAGTCTTATACCTTGAGATATACCGGTATGAAGTTCAAACCAAGAATTATTAATAAATGTTGTACACGTAGAGGGTACAACCTAATGAAGCCAAGCCTCTCCTTCCTGTACTTCTGTTTTTTTTATAAGGAAATTAATTAACTTAAGTTAAGAGAAATTTATCAACTGCTCTACCTGACCCTAACAATTTTATTGTTACTTTTATTCTAAACTATCATTTAATGCTTTAGTTTGCCGTAAAAGACAATAGATACAACTTGGGCGTAAAGAGGAGCAGGGAATGTAAATGGCAAGGTGCGGATAATACCCACCGCCAAAAACAGCAATTTCCTACCCAAAGTCTTGAGATAGATGAAGAGAGCACTGTGCAAAGCCCATTAAGTGGTTTTGCTCCCAACTTGACAGGGAAAAAGAATGACCCTATCTCCACCGGTTGCAATGGCAAAAAGCAAACATTGCCTACCCCAAGGGTGTTTGCTTACCAGCATTAACATCTATATTAAGGACCGTATTTATAAAGTATTAGCCGCTTCCTTTGTTCAACTAAATGCTCACTAGCCTGCATAATATTAGCTAAAAACAGCTGCAACAGTGTCTGTGCCTGAAGGTCACCAACAGCCTTACTTCCTTACATATACATCTGAATCTCCATGTTCCTTCCCTCTGCAGACTTCCCTTACATGGCCTCGCATACCAAAAACCTTTTAAAGAATCACTGCCAAGCCTGAGCCAGCCATGTTCCCTTTCTTTGTCCTCAAAAAGAAAGACCAGGCCACAACACCATGATCTCCATACCCTACTGTCTGCAAACTTCAGCTTATGAGGGTTGCGAGCCACTGTCTGTAGCTTCTTATCCTTAAGCTTATCCAAGAAGACCTGGAAAGCTGACAAATTGTGCAGGTGGAATTACAAATGCATCACTTTCTCCTTGGTTATTTCAAGACTGTGTGTTGGTTGAACAGCAGTTTGAACCCACAACTTCCTGCACAGTAGTTTGATGATCAATCAAGTGAGCCAACCGGTCTTCTGACATACATGCAACTGTGAAAAAAAGTCACCCCCACCACCTGGGATGACTACCTCCAGATTCCAAAATCATGTTGTTTTAGTCTGTTTCACCAGTAAACCCAAACCCAAACAAATTAAGGCGGGTCAATTCATGCCAACGTGCCCCTTTAAAAAGCAGCGGTTTCATTGGAAGCCGGTCACCAGCGGTATACCACTGTCTATGCTGTCAGAAATTTGGGCTAGACTTTCATTTACTGGACTAAAACGGCGGAGGACAAAAGAACCATTGTTATTCCGATTAGGTCTTGCTAATTAGGTATTCTTGTGTTCGCTTTGTTCTTTTGTTTTATGTACAATAATTATTTGTCTCTCACCGCCGTCTACTCCAACTCAACTCAACGTTTTATTAACGTAAAAGCAATAAAACACACATACATATTACCGTTAAATTCCGTTTTCAGGTTAACCTAGGTTAAATTGGTGATTCTCATTTTACCTAAGTTGAATATGCACTCAGACGGATTGAAGTAACGTTTCTGGAGACTAAATTAAGCCTAGAGAAAAATTAGGGTCAGGTTAGGATCAGTTTTAGTTATTATACCTAAATATTAATTGACCAATCATAGAAAAGTAAATAATTAAAAGAAATGTGTTGGGTTCAGCATGTTCATCGTTGTAGTGTAGTGGTTAAGACGTGCGCCATGGTAAAGACACAGTACTACAGATCTGGAGGGTGCGAGTTCAAGTACAGGTAAGTGCTTAGTATAGTTCTTTGTTCCCTTAATATGTTGTAATGTTGAGACTGAAGTAATAAGTGTTTGAATACAGAAACCAATAAGATGATGCCAAATTCAAGATCTGTGAAAATGCGTAAGACAGAGCTTGAGGAGGCAAGGTACAAGTATCCTTTTTAGAGGGGGTTTAAGCCAGGTTGAGTGCATAATTCAACCTAGGTAAAATGCTGATCACGAATTAAACTTAGGTGACCTGAGAACGAATTTTACCCGCAACATACACACATACACACCGCCGCTTTAATACATTGATTAGCTCAGGCGTCTACTTCAAAAGTTTACAACCCCTGCCCTAATATCAATGGCAAATCTAACCTGGACGATAAGTGGTCTGTCCTCGTCACACGTGTGAAATGCCTCTTTTCTGTAATACAAGTCTTTAACAAAGAGTCCGGCGTGAATCATGGGTGTATAACATAACTGCGCGCCATACCTCCGGCTTAAAAGCCGCCAAGGTAATTCCGATTGATCTACCATAGGAGCCACGATATATTTAGGCGACTTGAGAACGTGTTCCCAAAACTCATAACCTTTGTATTTGGGAGCCATTTTCGAGGAAATCACCGTTTCTCTGTTAATAAGTTGTCACCTATTTCATTCAAAATGGGCATACTTCATGTATCCTTAATACAGTGTACCGAACTACCGCTGGACCCCAGATTCCTGTCAATCGTGAAAAGATCAAATGAGAGCTAAGTCGGCTAAGTATGTTTGAGGAGATTAGTGGGAATATAATTTCCAGGGAGATTGAAAACCCTTAGACAGGCGAGTGCTAAATAGACCATTTCTAAGAATGGAAGCAAGGCTGCCAGTGACCCTGCGTTGATACAAACTTTGTAGACTAATTAGAATTCGACCAGTGTAAAAGGCAGACTGCAGCCCACGGGTAAAAATTATGCAGACGGAGGTTATAATGTAACTGTTAAAAAAGCCCAAACCCTTTAGCAGTGCTAAACTTGGACCTAATTAGTCATAAAACAATATTTACTTTTAGGCTTAACTGTTAGCACTTAATAATAATAATAATAATAATAATAATAATAATAATAATAACAACAACAATAATAATAATTAGTAATTTTTAATTTTTTTAATTATAATTATAACAATAGTAAAGAATTTTTTTAGCGCCTTAATTCGCTTAGCCCAAAGGCACTGTTTACAATAGTTGTTACCTATGAAAATTAAAATCTAACAAAAAAAAGGATATAATGTCATACGCATATATATTAATAATTAATGGATTTTTCAGCGAGTGATTAACCCATTGCCTCGTCTGGCGTTACACAGAGTAAAATACTAAGTATGGTTGGTTTTAGGGGTGAATGGGTTAATCTTAATATTATATATTCTATATATATTAATCTTAAATTAATTAATCATAAGGTCAAGTTCTCTAATCATAATTGTTGTGGTAAAGTAAAAAGAAATGCTTTCAGTTTTTCTTAAAAAGCTCCAAACTGTTAATTGATCTTATGTCTATTAAATGGTAAACCATTCCAGACTACAATCCCAGCCAAAAGTAGTTGGGACACTTGAGCTGGATCACGTATCCCCCATCCCCCCTAATCAATGTTGGAAAATATCGCGTTTTTTCCAACAAAAAGGGAAAAAATCACCCGATTATCAACATTGTAAGTGGGGGGAGGGGAGAACTTGCTTGGTGTCCCAACTTTTTTGTCCGGGATTGCAATCCCAGCCAAAAGTAGTTGGGACACTTGAGCTGGATCACGTATCCCCCATCCCCCCTAATCAATGTTGGAAAATATCGCGTTTTTTCCAACAAAAAGGGAAAAAATCACCCGATTATCAACATTGTAAGTGGGGGGAGGGGAGAACTTGCTTGGTGTCCCAACTTTTTTGTCCGGGATTGTAGGTGCTACAGCGCAAAATGCTCTTTCGCCATATCGTATAGTGTTGGTACAAGGAATTACTAATAAATTCTTAGAACTAGAATGCAGTTTTCGTGTAGGCTTGTTCTGAACGATGAGGTCACTCAGATAGATAAGATGGTGCCAGATTGTTTAAGTACTTGAAAGTAATTAGCAAAGTTATGTAGGTTATATGCTTCTCAACAGGGAGACAGTGGAGCTTGTGTAGAATTGGCATGATATCATCAAGTTTCTTTGACCCACTAACCAGACATGCAGCTGCATTTTGCACTGATTGGAGAGTTAAGAGTTTGGGCTTTTTCAACAATTACATTATAACCCAAGTCTGCATTTTAACCCTGGTCTGCAATCTGCATTTTACACTGACCAATTTGAATTACAAGAACACAATTTACATGATAAAAGGAGTGAGGTCTGTATCAATATACAAGGTCACTGGCAGCCTTGCAGCTGCTCATAGGCAAGGTCAGTGAGCAAACTGTTAAATGGCCTATTGCACCTATACAAAACTGCTATTTGTGCACATTTCACTTACTGCCACTTACTGTGGCATTGTAAATGAGGAGAAATACAAGGACCTAAACTGCCTACTTTGAACAACAATCTTATGCCTAAATATATAATGAACTTATGATGTTGATAAATCCCTTATTAATTTACAGCTTAAGAGTTGAGAAAAAAGAAGAGATGATAATATTTGAGTTTGAACCCCTTACTTCCTAAATAATTATTTACCCACTCATGTCAAAAGGTAAACAGACATTAAAGTGCCACCATGACGAAAATCGCATCTTTTCTATCGAAGCCATTTTAAGACATAAATAAGTAGCCTGCATGAGAAGAAAAATGCTCTTTACTATCTTCAAATATCTTGTTTTGTTCCAGAAATATTCAAGTTTTTTAAAATATGCAAATTAACCAAGTGATGATGTCATACACTCAACCAAATTTTGATCAAATATGATGAAAAAGGATACATGTATCTCAGCCAATTTGCATCAGAAATGTTTGATTCTTTGCAGTAAGATTCTACTAAATGTGCTCAACAATTTGAACTTAACAGTTTCGTTACCATAGCAACATACTGGGTCCCAGACCTATCTTTGTCAAAGGGCTCACAAAAAATAAAGATCTAGATTCCCTTTACGAATCCCTCCCAGGAATCTTGAGGAACAAGGCTTATTAAAACTGGAGAACACCAACAAAATATCTTAGGAAACAAGGTAAAATACCGGTACATAATTTTAGGGATCAAAAAGTTGGGAACAAGACCTGTTAAGGCAAACCAAGACAACTTATAACCCCTGTTCCCACTTGACCACTGTCAACATGCCAACAAATCACCGGTAACTCCTAGATTAAAGACACTCCTGAAACTATGGGTAGAAGTTTTGCCCCAGGCTTTGGGTTAGGCTGTAGAGTTCCTTTCCAAGCATGTGCCCTGGTCACTACTACTGTAGCGTATATGACCTCTGAAATTTCACTGGAGATGAACTGGCTGCAGTTTTCTGAGATTTAGCCTGTGTAACAGTGCCTCGGTACAAAGTCAGGTTAATGATGCTTCAAAGAAGATAAATGTACAACTGACTGGGTTTAACAGAATTTAATTACAGTTCAGACAACTTTCAAGTAACTACTTTGTTCAGAGCAAATCTGGCCAGATAAACCCCAAAAGGGACTTAAGCAATAATTTCAAAACACTACTAGTTATTTAAATCGTTTTATAAGCCAGCCATACAGGTGTTGGGGGAGGATTGGAAATTTAACATGGATAAGTCTATACAGTGAGAAAAGGGTGCACCTGTTTTCTTGCGCTTCAGGTGTTTGGTGGCTATATCCCACCAAGCAAACATTGCCGTATAAACCAAGAGCTAAGGCGATCTTCAGTTCACGTATTCACAAAACATACTTCCAAGGTCATTTGGAGGTCACATTGACTGCCACAGCATATTTAGGAAGTAAAATCTACAGTAATAATATTATCATAAATTATGTTTATAAAAGCCTTCTCTAATAAAAGTCCCATTTTTAACTCTTGTAACCAAAGTTGTAATCACTACTAAGGAATTAACCCACTGACCCTTGGCAGTGAAATTAAAGAGATTTTACTGTGTCTAATGCCTGATGATTTTCCTCATCAACTGGCGGCATCCTCAAGCATTTGAGGTGTCAATGGGAACTAAACATTACTGAAACGGCCAGCCCATAATTGTAAGAGTGTTAGTCATGAAAAAAAAAAGATCTTCATTAACACAGAATGAATGTTACATGTTACAAGTGAAAAAACACTGGCAAAATGTGAATACAATCATAAAATATGCCTCCAAAGGCATCAAAAAACCTTTACTGCCTCTTATCTACAGTATGTGTAATATCTCAAAATGTTCTGTTTCAAAAACATTAGTTCCTTAACCTACAAAAGGAAACTTACTTCTATATAAAAATAAAAGTTCTTTTACTTTGCTGTGGATAGGTGTACTTGTACTGTACATCAAGTTAATATGAGCAATGACCTTCTAGTGATCTGGTTACAAGTTGCAAGCTCGTACAGTCTTCTGATTAACTACTGAATAAAACTTAATCTCACTAGTAAAAGTGCATTTAAAAGACCAATGAAGAAACTTGCAATACATTACACCAAGAAAAAAACATAACAGAATTGGCCAACTAGAATCTTCAGTCTAAGGTGTCTGCTGTTGTCCCTCATAGCAAATACAACCTCGATCAATGAAATAACATTGTCCACACAAGAAGCAAGGTAGTCTTGTGTCCACTGTAATAAAATGATTTGCAAATATCAAGCAATAAAATTAGTGGAGTCCTTTTGCCTTCCAATAATATTAAACTGCAAGTCAGCCATCAGGAAATCAAGCTCAGTCTTCTGCCATATCAACATCTCCCTACAAATAAGCCAACAAAAAGAAACATGACTCAGTGGTTTTGATAGGCACAGACAGCCGATCAAAAGAATCAGCTACTACACTCAGAGAAGTAATATTGAAGTAATATTCTTTCAAACCTAAGATTAAAATTCATTTTGAGGATGAGCTTTATTTTCCACTGGCTGAGGAACAAAAGGAGTGGAAAATGTTTTCTCACACACCTTTGGGGTCTGGCCCGAGGGGCCTTACATCACATGTCGGTTGCTTTTTTCCTGCCTGCCAGTGTTGACTAAATTTCAGAGCTTAAGTTCCCACCCAACCCTCCATTGACTTGAGATCTTCACCGTATCAGTTGGATATTCGTCATTGATTCTGTATTCAGTCTGTATTTCATTCCATGCTAGGTTGTGTTTGGTTGTGAAATAAAATAATCAGTTGGCAATGGTCAGCTTGACAACAACTCCCAGAATTGTGTGGGAAGAACACTCAAACCAGCCACTAGCTTCAAGTTTTATTATGGAAATTCCTGATGACTTAAAACACAACATGAAAAAATACTTTATAGTTATCTTATTCCAAAGTTATACTGGAAACCAAAGTTGCATTTTAAGGCCAGCCAGATGGAATTTGTCACTCAAATTCCCATAAAAGTGAAGTTACGAGAACAAAAAACTGTAATAATATTGTCCTTCCAGAAAGTTTTAAAACTAGTATACCCAGATAAAATGTCATGAGGGTTATTCCGGAACAAAATGTACATGTACTAGATCCTGCATGTTTTCTCAAATCCATCAGTTCACTTCTCTGGGTCTCTTCTTGATCTGTAACTAATATTCCAAGAATGTACATACCGCGTCGTGGTAGGCATCCAGCTCCGCATCAAGATCCTCAGCGGTGACATTTGCTCTTTGCGAGCCACCACCTCTACCACCCCTTCCTCTGCCACGCCCTCTACCTCTTCCCCCACGACTTCCACCTCTGCCTCCAGACTGTTGTCGTCTTCTGAAAACACATAATTCAAATGACTTAAACTCTTGTATTTGATAATCCAAGGGTTATCCATTTTTGAGCAACAAACAGCACATTCTCAATGTAACAAGTTGAAATAAAATTAATTATGACCCCGTTTAATCATCCCGGTTTATCTTGTTTTCCAGCTACAACATTTAACTAATCTAGCTAACTGGTTAAATTTCAGTCACAATTTGAAAATATTATCAGGACTAATAATTTCTGCTATTGGTTCTGCACAAAGCACCCACCTGTCACTCTGCCCCTGACCTCCTCCTCTGCCTCCTCCGCCTGATACGAAATTTGCTGTTCCGCTTACCAGTTCAATGACCATTTCTCTTCCTTAAAAACAGACAACATGACATCGCAGAAAAATGTAGTTCTGATACAATACAGCAGCAAAATGCGATCCAATTTGATTTGCATGCTCATTACAAAGCTTCCCTCCAACCCTCATTTTCATCAGAACCACAGCCGGGGATGTGTAAAGTTATTATCTGTTAAGATTTTTAGATTATTATAGTTTTAAAGTTACTACAGCAGTAATGAAAGTCAAGCATGAAAAATGCTGGCTCAAACAGGACAGAACTCTGTGATACTGGAACAATATTACTAAGCCAACTGGGAGATCATTACTTAATTGTGAGTACATAAATAAACCCCTTCGTTGATGATGCTAAGAATGTACATGAAAAACATTCATGAACGACAGAAAGAAGCAAGTTATGATTTTCTTTAACTGTGATGAGCTAAAAGTCTGCCGCGGTTCAAATTTATAACAATACTTGCCCTTCAAATGTTAATTCTTGAGATTCTTATGCTTAAAGACTCTCTGTCAAATGAGATGCATGGTGCATGTCATATGATACGAAACCTCCATTGATCACCTTGTCTCTATCTTGTACGGAATCCCTTGCAATCAGAGGTGAGTACTTGAATTAACTGATGGATTAGATTATTAATAGTGTTATTACTTCTTTTGCCTCGACTGTGTATACTTTATTACTAATTGGTAGATGTACTGATTTAATTGTTTTGATATTGGCTGTGAATTTGCCATGTCAACAGTGAATAACACCAGTGGATGACTCGGCAGTTGGACCGTGAAGTTACAATGGCAACTTATGCATATCCAAATGAAGACATCAGAGACCTGAGCCACGGAAATCAGTTTGGGATCACTGGAATTAGATATGAATAATTGATAGGCAGTTTCATTTGCTGAAGTCATTGTTTGTACTGAGTGAGCTACTGTAACAGTATTTTGCTCATTTTCTCTCTAATATTTTCAGAAGTTGTTCTGGAAATCTTGATCTTATATCATTCAACCTATG
>NC_090877.1:8851718-8861718 GCF_036669935.1 Montipora foliosa | reverse complement strand
AAACTACAGTGAATCTTCAAGTCTCACTCTTTACTTCAAATCCGTCCGTACCAATCCAGTTATAGGACACTTCGCCCATATTGTATAATATAGACAAGCTGTGGAATAACCATGAAACACTTAGAATAGCTCAAACTTATATTTTGAAGTGACGTTTCTGTCGCCGTAGCCGTGGTGGTTTCTTAAACTCCCTACTCTATAAAACGGAGACAGCAAGCCGTTTACTCTTTGCTGAAGCCGAAAATTTGTCAAATATAATGGCATCAAGATAAACGAGTACTTACGTTATCGTAATGTTTTTTGACAATTGGTTCATAGAAACCAACAGCTTCCTTATATTTATTTTCCTGTGTGGAAATAAAGATAAATTGGACCAATTGAGCAATCCACGGGCCATTGGTACGACAACTTAAGAAAACCACTTCTGCAGAAAGCTCAGACATTTCTACCTGCATAAACAGCACATGAGCAACATTCAACTTCCAAATTTCGTGTTCGTTACAGAACTCAACGGATTTCCTGAAAATCTGCAAGAGAATCAAGATCCTTTAGCAAAAGAACGTGAAAAACGTTTTCACAATGTGCGATGTTGATAAAAGAGGGGCCGTAAGGGGGTTTCGCGTGAAACGTGATCGACCGAATTTATTTTCTGTGATCCGTAATCTAAAAAAAAATAAAATTCGTGAACCGTGAATGATATGATTGTCGTGATACGTGAAAAAGAGAAATAATTTTCCGATATCCGTGATAACAAACACGAAAACGACCTTTTTTCCGTGAACGGCTACTTACGTAGACCCTACAAAGGGCTACGAAGTCGGTTTTCTTCATCTTGCGTGACAACAAACAAAGGGGTTTCGTATGACCGGTTGCGTAGTGTATGATATCAGTTCCAAAAATAAGCTGACGCGACCTTTGACACCAACCATCAGGAATCTTTATTTCATTTCCAGCCTTCTAAAGAAACACAACATCAAGCTACGCTCATATGGATCGAAAACACATTTAACTCCATTGGCTAGAATTCTATAGCCAATCAGAACTTAGCAAGTTCGATCCTTCCATCGAGTACAAATAGAGACAAACACACATGGTTTTTGCAGACAAAGCTCTTCACCTTAAATCAAGCGATCGGCATTGAGATCCACATGATAGGATCGAAACCGCGGTCTTGCCTGACCAAATAATGATTAATGCCTCGACAAAGAAGCGACCTAAAGACATCGGCATCAAATATCAAAAGAGCATCCACGAGAACGAATTAACTCCAGAGGTTCAAGGAGGACAGCTACTGACCATGGCCACAAACCAAAACACGCTGAAGAAGTGAGAAGAACGAGTGAAAGAATTAAAAAAAAAAACAAAATGAACCCGGGCCTGGGTCAAACATTTAAGAACAGAAGATCACTCTCTTCTACCGCCGATGAATATGTATCGGTCGAGCCTAGAATTAAATTGGCGCAAAAGCGAGACGCCATAAGGTCACATTCACATTACTGCTGAGAAAATCAACACCAAGAAACTAATAACATTACTTTCGAGACCAACTATTTTCTTGGAAGAATGTAAAAATTCAAATGTAAAGCCTCATAGGGCAAAAACCATTGCTAAATGAATACTACAGGAGCCGCCTAAAAGAGGCATCCATTCAAATATGTACTCAAGAGAGCAAAATTATGACAAAGGCAACAGAAACCAGACCACGTACAAGGGAGTCGTGCAGGCCTGTCAACTCTTTGTAACCCTTAAACCAATACAAATATATATATATATATAGGGTAAGGGTACAACTCTTTCTCAAGTGTGAGTTTATTTTCCGTGAACCGTGAAACAAGAAATTAATTACCGTATTTCGTGATTTTCATTTTTTAATGGCCGTGAACTGTGCGCTTGACCCCCCCTTACGGCCCCTCATAAAACAGCCAACATAACTACGGGGCCCAATTGTTCATAAGGCGATTAACACTAATCAGCGATTAAATACCAACCAAGGTTTGAATTTTGCCCCACAAAAAAGCCTTCAACAATCTAATTTTACGTTGTAGGAATATAAAACTTCTAACTCAAAACTGAAGGCTAAGAATCTTGTGGAAACATTTTTGATCGGGATTTAAACTGAAAGAAACGTTTCCACTAATACACGGGCGCTGTTCTTTTGTATGGAAAAACCGGAGAGAATTTTCTGCTTAAAGGAACAGTTTCCTCAATCAAAATATGGAACGGGACGAGTTTGTTCCCCTTTTGAGACTTTCTATTCTTTTTTTTTTCCTCAAGAGACTGAATACTAATCATTTAGAAGAACAAACATGGCTGCCGGATTTTCGATCATTACTTCATACCTGCAGTTGTGCAGCTACGAGCTATTTAACAATTCTTCCATGAGCGCGCGTTGGATATGAGATGATAGATAGCCAACGAGGCGCGTAGCGCCGAGTTGGCTATAATCATGTCATATCCAACAAGCGCGAGTGGAATAATTGCTTTATTAAAAACGCCCCCAAAATATAGAAAACTAGACTACAATAAAAACAAAAGGCCCAAAAAATCACGCATATGCTTGCTGTGTTTGTAGATCATGGTATAATGGCTCATAACCCATGATGGCTTAGCCAATCAAAACTCTCGAATTGCATTATCCAATGATCCAGTTTTTAATAAAAAAGCATACGCGTGAATTGACTGAAACCCGCACGATTCAGTTGGGCTGCTAAACACCAAGGCCATGGGGGCCGCCATGTTTTTTCTTTTTTCACGGAGCATGGCACTAGTGGGACAATGGAACAGGAATTTCGGATCATTCCAGGGAAACCGAAAAAAGAGTAATACCTCTGAAGGTATTCCTTTTTCCCCGAAAAATTTTCAGTGGAAAAGTCTGTTCCATTTGATTTACCACCGGATCATTCGGATTTTCCGTACAAAAGGAAAGCGCCCCAAGATTAATTAAATCGGGCTGTGAGCAACTGGGCCCAGGTTTCCCGCAGACGGAGGTCCACGTTAGTCGTTGAAAAAAAGTTTCTGGAATTTACAACCCTTTTAATTGCCGCCAGAGCTACCCTCTTGGAAGTTCACGAAGGAATTAAAGAGGATTGCTTCAAGTCGAGTTGTAACGTCACTTCAGACACTCTTTTACCTTGAACCTGAATTCTATCACTTTCTGATCATTTCGGTTTGTTTTCTCTTCCCCTTCAGAAAAAAGCGCAAACTTTATAACTTCTTAGTATCGTCCTGTAGGGCATAGAGATCCCGGTGACGTGATTTGTCCTCTTTGGTATATCATGGTTAAGTGGGTAAATGATCGCGGGAGATATGCCACAACAAGCTACGCTGCAATACGCACATACACAAAGATATGATATGACTAGGGGTAATCGAAGCTTAGGCGAGTGCGTTCGATGTTTGTAGGACGGTACAGGTCTGGTACAGGTAGCAACTGAGGGGGGAGGGTGGATGGTTCGTGCGATAGGGAAATGTTATTACAGTGGAACCCCGATACAACGATCCTGGATATAACGATATCCCCGGTAAAAAAATAAACATGCTATGTCCCGGCAAAAGTTACAGTAAAATGTATGGGACAGAACCCCGATATAACGATCTTCAATATAACTATATTCCCGATATAACGCTGAGTTCTTAGCGTACCGAGCGTAAAATCTTCCCCGATATAACGATATTACAGCATCAGTACACAGATACAACATCAAATGTTTAAGTTTTGTTTTGTTTTGTTTCCCTTTTACGATTCATACCACAGACTTTGTTGTGTAACCTTGATAACGTCTAATGCTTTGCAAATTGTGAGTCATTTGATACTCTTTACAAGTTTAATTAAACAATATGTACAGTAGTAAAAAAGCACATGTTAATTTTACCCCGATATAAAGATATTTTCGGTTATTTTAAGGCAATATCGTTATATCGGGCGTCTCATTATAACGATACCTCGATATAACGATCTAATTCCACTGTACTGCATCTATGAACGTGACAACTTGTTAGACGTAATCATTAACTATTTATTTGGAATTCTACAAGTAGACAACTACTGAAAATTACTCTAAAATGAAACTATTACTTGCAAGTCTTTTCAGCTTGTGGTATTAAAGACCTAAGATTACTTTTCTGTGCTGAACGCTTGGACAAAATAAATTCAGTTTGTTGATTCAATGCCGTAAATATCACAAGTCATGATGAAATGGCGCGCCGACGAGCGTCATATCTCGGTAGATTTACTTTGTGGCATAACGGCCGCCAAGCTTCACAACTCGATTGATTTACTTTGAGGCACAACGGCCGCCAAGCTACACAACTCGGTAGATTCACTTTGTGGCACAACGGCCGCCGAGCAAAACAAACCGGTTTGATGCAAGCGCGAGGAGTCGCACACATTTTCCAAGGACAGTGAAAAACCATGCTTAATCCAAAGTAAAATTTTACCGACTTCAGTTGACAGACCTTCAGCAATCTTTCAGCTCTTTTCAACGATGAACGATGGAAGATTATCACACCTCACCAAACGCTAGAATAATGAACGCAGACGACGCACAAATCACCACGTGCGATAGTTCGTCAAAGTGAGGCAAAACGTAACCAAGCGCCTCAAAGCGAGGCAAAAGTGTGTCGACGAAAATGCAATCTCGAAAAAACTTCCCTTACAACACAAATTAGGTGTTGCGTTCTCGTACCTCGAACGCAATAAATCATAGCACCCGCCCGTGTGTGACGTTGCAACTCGACTTTTACAGATACGAGTCTCTCAAAGCACCCGGTCCAGAGGGCGCGGCTCAAAGGAATGGTACAGTTGGACTAGGACGAGTAGGCGATAGTGCAACACGATCTCTTCCTCAAATGAAGGATTATCCTTCATGGTCAGTTTGCCTTAAATGAAGTATTATCCTCCATTTTGATCACTCTGTCCCAGGACTTGTGGTAGCAAATAAAAAGAAAAAAGGAAAGCAGCCCCTGGACAGGATTTGAACCCAGAGCAACCATTTGAAGAAACTGTTTCTATCCATTAACCACTAAAGAACAACTGACTAGAAAATGCAAATGAATGAAGGGGTAGTTTCTAAAGAAACTGTGGTGCTGCGTCGGTGGGGAAGTAGTGTACAAAAATTAGGTTTATCAACGGAGTTGATAATGTAAATTGACCACCGTACAGAGTTTCTGTACGGTGGTCAATTTACATTATCAACTCCGTTGATAAACCTAATTTTTGTGACTAGAAAATGCGCCGATTATATTACCAAAACTAATTTGTATATAAATAAAATCATTGCCGAATAATGACCAGTTACATCTGAAGCTTTATTTTCAAATGGTTAGCTTTCTCTTGAAGTTTGGTAACTGACAGCTTTCAAAGCGGCACTTTTGGAAGAAAAAATTATTGACATTAATAAAAAATGGCATCCTCGCAGTTAGTGATGTGGTAGTCTAGGGGTTAAGTGAAGTGGTTATTAATCACACGTTCCCAGGTTCGAGTCCTGCGAGTCCAGACATCGTCTTTTAAAAGAAATATGTTCATTTCCCATGATCCCTATCAAGCTTT
The DNA here is from genome assembly GCF_036669935.1 of Montipora foliosa. NCBI lineage: Eukaryota > Metazoa > Cnidaria > Anthozoa > Scleractinia > Acroporidae > Montipora > Montipora foliosa. The sequence continues at coordinate 8,856,170 of NC_090877.1, read as the reverse complement.
CAGTGTCCAAAATGAACGATAATACTTCATTTGGAAGAAATTGACAATTAAGAATAATCCTTCAATTGAGGGAGAGACTTGGTTGGATAGTGACTCCAAGAATCTGAAATGTTCGTTCCAGTCCATCCCGAAAACACAGATATGGCCCACAAAATGCCTCTAAATTGCTTTTATTTAAAACACAAACAAAAACAAAAAAATGCACGTTGTTCACATAACTTGCCTTTTCAACCTGTGCATAATTATCCAGATCCCAGTAAATTTTCGCTTGTGCCATCAACACAGGAATATATCTACAATAAAAACAATATAAAATTGTTATTCAAATAGCATGAAACATCAGAAAATGATTTCTAAAATAAATTGGCAAATTCATGTGGGGTTGTTGGAAAAAATACTTGTTGTTTATATGTTGTGAGATTGGGAAGATGGTGTCTGAAAATTCATGAAGAATTTCTCAAATTAGTCTGACAGACCTTTCTAGTGCTTCATCATATTCATTCACAGCTTTCTTCACAGTGTCATCATCATGATTCTGTCTTGCTTCTTGAACCTTTAAACATAATCACATGTCATGACTAAAAGACGGTGTCCTAGCAAATCTGGACCCCCCCTATTTTTTGATCCCCTGGCACAAATCCACTAGCAGAATTTGCTGTGACACTGGCGTTCATTCCTTTTTCCAATAGAGTTGTTTGAAAATTTGATTTCTTTACCACAAATAACTCATTGGTTTACTAGATTTAATGGTTGGCTTGAAAAATCGTAGATTACATTCTTCTCAAATCCAAACTAAAAGAAAAATCCTTGGTATGTTGCTGGTATCTGTTTTCCCCCAAATAAAAAGGACTGAATGTATTTGCCATTTGTTATGAGGTACTACCAATACTGATGTCACACAGGAATAGAAGGCTACATACATACCTCCCTTTACAGGGCTTTTCAGCCACAATATATTAAAATTACAAGATAAGACAAAGGAATAAAATGTAATAACTAATGAAATTAACTACTAAGGAAATAGAGTCTATTCCAGCAGGTAGCCCCCCTATAGGCAAAGGATCGTTGCTCAGTTTTTAATCTGCATCTCGGCAGATTTAAATATTTATCAAATCGCGTATTTCTGTCATGAAGTTCTGATCTACGTGTAAATTTGTTAATAAGGAGCTAGACCTGTACTAGATCAAAATAAATGTTTCTAATGAAAAAGTTCCCTCCATCAGACTGTGGTGGATAATTAACAACTATTCACCAAAGTGGAGGTGGCTAGTGGTGGATATTTACCGATCCATCACTAGCCACCGACTCTTAGTATATATACTAATTAACTTTGAAGACCATCTGGCATTAGTTAGATGCCAATTGAAAGTGTTTTTTGTCGAAGAGATATGTATGACACTAGGCTCCATCCTTTGAATAAGCAAGCCACAAATACCTGTTTAGTAAGCTTCCTTAGAGTCTCTGTTTGTTTTGTGGCCATATCATCTAATTTCCTGTAAGCCTGAAAGAAAAATAAGAATCTGTCAGGGTCACGAGCCTCCCTTGCATTTCACATGCATCCCTTAAAACCTCTTTTGCTTTATTTTACCAGTGAAAACCTGAACAGAATCTTTTAACAGATGTTTTTTATCCTTGAAGGATGTTTAAAACATGTTAATATTCGGAGATTTTGCTCCTCGCAAAGTCCTATAAGATTATTGTGAGAATTTTGGTCCAAAGATCCTAGTAACAATGAGTACATGCAGACGGATCTTGGCAAATTCGAAATTGATCCTTTAAGATTATAAAAGTCAAAGAGTTCTGGCAAGAAATTATGTCAAAGAATTTTACAGATCTATTTGTGAGATTTCAAAGGAAATAACACAATCACAATTTGCAAATAATAACAAACCTCCTCTGGTGAAGTTTGTTGTGTTATCATCGCATCCAGGAAGTCATACATGTACTGTGCAAAAAATAAGGACATTTCAAAATTCATAAACTTCATCAAGTGAGAAGAAAAAGCAGTTGCAAGCGTTTAATTACTTAAAACGTTTTGCTCAAAAGGGAAGGAACTTGGCCTATGCACGATTTCATTATAATTTGGTTTTTTCCAGGGCAATAAACCTTTTTTTTCCTCTCCTAGACTGAAAAGGGAAATTGTAGGAAAGCTAAGCACCATGGCAGCAACAGCAATGACATTTAGGTCCCACAAATTATGACAACGATGGTGCGAACTAATAATTATTCACGACTATTCAAGAAGGGTGATGAATCCAAGTCTCACTATGATAATGATGTTTGAAGTTACAAGATATTAATCAAGTTGCGGTTAATTTGAGTGTCTTACTGGTGTGAGGAACTTGTAGGTCAGGTGAGCATTTTCAGCCAACACATCTGCAGCCAAATCAAAATACTGCAAAAGAACAAAAAAAAAATCTCAAAAAAGAATTCTCTACTGTAGTTAATGGCCATTAGTTAAAACAGGTACATGTCTCAAGGGAGCATTCACAAAAAGTTGTTTGGAGGAGGGGGGTGGGGGAGGGGACTGATGAGAAATTATCTACTATCTAAAAAAATTTGCAGGACCCCTACTTGCTGCATTAAACATTTTCAAATAATTTAAAATAAAATTAAAATTTGAGACACCCCCAACCTACCTCACAAACCAATACAAAAACAGAAAAATGCCTCAGAAGAGCACATTGATCTGCTAAGAAATGCAGAAAAAGGGCAAGGCAAGCTATCTCACTGATACATGGCACAACCTACAACTGTAACAGCCGCTCAAGAACAAAAACATCCCGCCGGCCGGGTCAAAACTTTAAAAGCAGAATCACTTGCTTCTACCACCGACAAGCCTATTGATTGAGACTAGAATTAAATTGATGCAAAAGTGTGAGACCAAAAGCTCACATTCACATTACTGCAGAGACCCTGCTGCAGAGAAAATCAACACCAAGAAACTAAAAATATATCATTAAGACAAGCTATTTTCTTATCACACAGTAGTATGAAGGTCCAAAATGTAAAGTCTCATGAAACAAAAGCCATTGCTAAATGAAATCTTACTGAAAGTGTCTAAAACAGGTGTCCTATCAAATACCGGTATGTACTTGCGAGAACAAAATTATGACAAAGGAAAAGGAAACCAGACCACGTACAAGGGATACATTTTCTTAAATTGTCAGTTTACATTGGCTAATGACAATTTTTGTTTTCATTATCTAAGGTACCCCCCTTGAGAGTGTTTATATTTTTCAAACACTCCCCTTTTACCTCTAATTTTTTTTTTTTTTTTTGGGGGGGGGGGATCCCCAATTTCTCATCAGTTCCCCCCGCCCCCCAACGAGTTTTTGTGAATGCTCCCCAAAGGACAGATCCAAATTTGGCATCTGAATAATCAAGGAGTTGACACTAACATTCACTGAAAACATAATAATTTACAAGCAAAAAGAAAATAACAAACAATAATAACATTTTCATGCAATACTTCTCACCTGGTATTTGACATACAGCAACAAAAGATTCCCAAATGTTTCTAAAGAAAGACAACCAAAGAGTGGCTCAATATTCAACAGAGGTCTAAAGAATGCTTGGGATAACATTACCTAATCATCATTAAGCATATCTACCTACTTGTAAGCAATAAAAGGTTTGCAAATACTGAAATCAATATGTTAATAATTTCCCCAGAAAATATTTACATATATAAAGAGTCAAGTAAAAAAAAGAAAAGGACTCAGTCCTTTTCGGGACATGACATTCTACAAAATTCTAATTTCAAGGTGAAATCCTTAAGTTAATTATATACTTTAAAAAAATTACCTGGTGGAAATGGATTCTGTTGCAACAAGAACTGCAGCTTTTCAAACCCCTGCAACAAGAGGAAGGCTACATTACATTATGAAAACAAATCCAACAAATAACATAACATTGATTTAATAACAAGTGGCTCAGGAATTCAGTTAATGCTACATCAGTAGGAAAGAGAACAAACAATATTAACTGTTGTATACTCATAGTGTAGTCAATACCTTGAAATCAAGTATTTCAAGTCATTGTTAATGCAGCATTATAACAGCAAAGAATGTTGAAAATTTGCTTCCAAAAGGCTGGTTCTTTCTTTAAAGGACAAACGACCAACTTGAAAAGCTAACAAAAATGAACTTTACTGACTGCATCAGGATATTAACATAACATACCTGGGTAGGACTAGCCTCCATGTTCATTAGTGCTTGGTTATGAAGTGTAACTGGGTCAAGTTCCTGTTCGTGAGTGACACATGACACTATTAATTAGTATTCAATTGTGATTCAGCTTTCGCAGTGACAACTGTTCCACTTAACTAATCTTGATTGTAATACTTCATTGAGGTCAATTTTATTACCAGTATCCATGATTTTCCATTTGACAAACTAATGCCATAATTATACATGTAAGCCACTGGCTTCGGCAACCACCTGAAATGTT
>NC_090877.1:8829218-8846718 GCF_036669935.1 Montipora foliosa | reverse complement strand
CACAAAACCAAGACAATGCAATAATTTATTGTGCTGTTCACAATTCCACCACTTGCATGAGGTGTCAGGCCCTCCAAGTAGCCATTTCCCATTCTTTTTATATTGTCACTGCATGACAGCGTTTTGAAATTGAGACGTCAGCACTGCCACGAATGTATGGTAAACTAACTTAAAGGTCATTTCCTCTGCTACAATATATGCATGTACCTCTTTTTCACCACATATGACATAAACATCCTTTACAGTGTGTGTACACAGAACTTGTGTTAAATTATGCCATCTATATCATCTTTATTTGCTGTTACTGTGGACTGTGAAAGTTTTGTGACAAATTCACTTTTCCTCATTGAGAAAGTTCAGTGTCCTCAATTTCTGAGGTCAGGTTGCTTGTTGGCTTTTAATCGCTTGGAAGATCTCTGGGCCATCAAACCAGATGGTGGATGGAAGTTGTAGTTTCCAGCGTTAATTATTGTAAGGTAATGGATTTAAATCAATTATTCAAACCAATGAGCACCAGTTCAGTCAGCCCTTCACTTACTTCTATACTGTCAATAAAACTGTACCTGGTTGATACCCAAGAATGTTCATTGCCGTCTGGAATTTTTGACAAGCCTCAGAATGTCGACCCTCCTACGAACAGCAAAATAAGACAATTCACTGATGCACTATACCACACTTATGACTTCTACGACCTAAACAGTTTTTCTTTTACCTTGTACAGAAGGCATCCCAGATTAACTTCTGTATCAGGATCATCAGCAGCACACTGCTCCACCATACTCTTAAACATAAAACAATAATGTTAACACAGAAGGACTCATTAAACAGGTTTTCTGATCATGCTCTCATGATCATGTGAGTATGCATTGCCAAAGCAAAAAAAAATCATTTGCAACCCAGGCAACAAACGTAATTTACAAATTACACAGAGAATGTAAAGTTCAGGTTGCAGGTTACAGTTGCAGGTCATTGTTTTTAATACCCTAACAGAAAAAACCCAAACCTCAACAAAAACGCAAGACTTTGGCTTAACGTCATTATCTAAAGCAAAGAGTTTAGGCCTAACATTAGCATATTAAAAGTTTGGGTTGTTTCAGCTGTGGTGAAAAACAATGACCTGCAACCTGCAGATTACTGTCAGCCTCTACATAGTACAACAGCAAAGGTTTTTCTATTTTGAACTTTAAATGTGCAGGTTAACACTAATATTTACAAAATTTGAATTAGTTTTTATTAAGAAATATTCTTTTAAAAACACATTCAATTCAGTTAAATTTAAGTTAAATTAAATTAAAGCAAGTTATTTGGAACCTTTTAAATTGCACCTAGGTAAAGCCAAAATATTTTTTCCGCTAAAATGAATCTTTGCAACTGTTCGAAACGCATTGCGGCCATTTTTTCATTTTTCTAACAAATCCTGCCACTTTATAGGCTTCTAAAGTTGCGAAAATCCAAGCAACTTTTGTTCACGACCGAGTCAGAAGGGGAGTGGGTCTATTCCTGATTTGACGTCACAAACTGATTTACATTGTATTAACTCTTTGTAAAAATGCATGCAAATTAGGTTGTGACGTCAAATCAGGAATAGACAAAATCCCCTTCTGACTCGGTCGTGAACAAAAGATGCTTGGATTTTCTCAACTTTCGAAGCCTATAAAATGGCAGGATTTGTTTGAAAAATGAAAAAATGGCCGCCATGCGTTTTGAACAGTTGCAAAGATTTATTTTAGCGAAATATTTTGGGGTTAGGTGCACTTTAAACCTGGCTGACAAAAAATTGGTTTCAAGATAAACCAGAAAATACCTGTAAAACCTTGTGGAATCACCAAACAGAAAAATATCCCCCAAAATAAAAAAAAGGTCAAAAAATTTGAAACTATTTTTTATAAGAAAAATCACTAGTCACCTTGGCTCCTTGCAAATCTTCTTCACCATATCGGATAGCAGCTTGAAGCTTCAACACCTTTGAAATGCACGAGAATGCAGTAATTTAGTGCCAATAATAAATAACTAACCAGCTGCAGGATGATGATAACACATTGACTTCTGGGAAAGAGACTTGATCTAACACCAGATGATTTTATTTGTCAAGTGGGGACGTCCTGGTGCGCCGGAGGGATCAATGGGTTAAGCAGTCAAAAACTGTGTCCCCTCCATTAAATATACTTACCCTTGAATGGTATGTAGGATTCTCAATCTGAAATGTTGCTTTCATTGCCTCTGGGTACATGAATGCTTTGTATAATGACTGCGAATATTAAATGATCTCCAGTTAGTAGGCTGAATAATGTCATTATACACCTCTAATAAGCAGTAAAAACACTCATAAAAAAAAGTCATTTTAAGGGGGTATTTACATGAGACCAGGACGAGCTCAGACCGGCATGAGTTTGTATCAGCCTCCATACATAAAAATCTTCTTTTGCATATACACAAGACCGGCTTGACAATGAACTGACACCAGTCTCACTTTGTCCTGGTTGCTGGACCGCGACGAGAAACTAGTCTTAGTTCAGTGATACCATTCTCATGCACATGACAACTCTCAGACCGGGTCCAGAAATTTCAAGCCTGTAAGCTTTTGGGTCTGCAATATATTTATAAGAAAAAAATATTATTTCTATCATCCTGAAACCAGGCACCAAACATTTTTGTCCTGGTTTCATGTAAACGGTTGCAAAAATTTCATACTTTGTCTAGTACAAGTTCATACCGGTCTGAGTTTGTCCCAGTCCCATGAAAATATCTCCTAAAACATTCATGACTTTCAACATTATTATCATTGGAGTCAAGTCGAGTCAGTTGTCTGGACGAGGTATAAAAATTATCATCATCATTATCGTCATCATCACAACCACCCCACCATCACCACCAACACCAGCTCAGTCTTCAGTGGGTTAGAGAATATCTAGCAAAGCGTGATGTTTTTAAGTTTGTAAGGCAGTGTGTCAACAAGGAATTCCAGAGGGTCAAATTTCCACAGCTCCCACCAAACCGTTGACCCAAGACCCCCTGCTTTTCTGAAACACTGCAATGTAATCTGGTTTGCTCCTAAAAGGAGTCATTTCAGCCCACTTCAGGTCACTTGCCATCCATCATGACTCTCAGACAAGATGTTTGGAAGGTGTCAGTATTTTGGTTTGACATCGAACTTTTAAAAAGGGTCCATATCTTTCTGGCATAAATCAACACACTAAATACCTTGAAAGGCATTGGAAAGCCTAATTTTATGGATATATCAATAATTAATATTATCGCTGTTTTTGTTAGCTCAATAGGTATAACAAACCTGTGCATAGTATAATTTATATTCATCAACTTCTGGATGGATCTGTGTCAGTTGACCATAACTACAATGCAAAATGAAGCATCACAATGAACAACATGTGTATAAAATTATCAATGTCCCCATTAACGGACAACTGCACTTACCAATCAGCAGCTGCATCAAAGCTTTGAACTTGGAAATAGCAGTAGCCTAACAATGAAAGTGCTGCCCTGGACTGAAATGAAATGAAATGGCAAAGTAAGTAAAGAAGAGGCACAGATTATTTACATGTAGCTATAGGTTACACACACCCAACATTCAAAAGATAGGTTTATGTTTTTCTTTCAATTTAGCTACCATTCAAAAAATGATCATAATAGCAACAAATAGCAGCAGTATATTGACGGGCTGAAGACATGAAACTCAAAACTGTATTAAGTAATGAAAAATCCATTGTGTCTGTCAATCTCACCTTTGGGTGATTTTCTAACTCCTGAGAGAGGATTTGAATTGCTTCATGAAACTTTTGGTTCTTTATCTAAGGACACGAAACAGAAAAGTTAAGGTTGAGAACTCTGTCGCCAGGGAAGGGTGGGTGTCTGAGAGACATCCAGGAGTTTCCACCATTGGCAGCCAGTTCCTAGATGGAGACTGCTCCCAAGATTGGGAAATTCTGGCAACCCTAGTGGAGGTTGTGTAATTTGCCAGTTGTGATCAGCGATGTTGAAGTCAGTGCCTGCACCGAGATTTCCCGCAATTGTGTACTGTAGGGTACATACATGCAACTGTGGCGTGGTAACTGTGTTGCAGAAAAGACAAAGCAGTTTATTAGGTTGGGTGCCTGAGATATCTAGGAGTTTCCACTAATGGCAGCCATCTCCTAGATGGAAGTCCTGGCAACCCAGCCATGAGCCCCCACCGGATAAAAAAGGGCTGGGAGGAAAGGGGGAATTACCCGCTAAAAACACTCCACAAAGATGCTTACTGTCCGCCACGCAACTACAATACCACAGTTACACTCTACGGGACACAAGTGCAGGAAATCATGGTGTAATGCACCGACTGACCACAACTGGCAAACAACCACGACGGAAGGAAACGCCTGCAATCAGACCCAGACATTTTACCGAACGCCCCCAAACAGACCGCATTCCCTTGGGGCACCAACTGTCACATTAGAGCCAATGATCATTAACTTTTCCTTAACTCAGTGTGTAACTCAGTGTGGCCCAGTGGTTAGGGCGCTTGCCTTGAGATCCGGAGATCCCGGGTTCAAGACCCGCTCTGACCACTCGTTGAATTTCTTCCAAGTAGTCCCTGGTTCAACTTCCCGGCTGCACTTGTAAATAGCCAACTGGTTTGCCTCCGGCCTGTTGGGATTCTTAACAGTTGCTGTTGTGTTCTGTCGTTTCGTTGATTGTGTTTCATTGAAAAGCCCCTATGGGGAGCGGTCAATTAAGTATGTATGTATGTATGTATGTATGTATGTATGTAACTCCCAAGAGTATTTGATAGATAGCGCTTTTGCCAAAACCAGTTGGCAAAATTGAGAGGATATCCTGTCCATGGACTAAACTCTTTATGGCAGCTCCTTGCTACGGTTTGAGATCAATCTGTTTACCGTTTTTTGAAAGATCTTTTAACATTTCCTGAAGAGAAAATTCGAAAGCTTCCACGGACTCGGCCATATTTTTGATTTTGTTTCTTGTTTTGTATTCCGGATGTCGATTATGCACGAATGTCAAATTTTTCATGTCCACTTTTTGATTGACGGACTACTAACCAATCAAATTGCACTATTGCTCCCCGTTCATGGGCGAACAGAGTTCGGTAAAATGCTTGGGATTGATTGCAGGCGATTCCTTTCCTCCCCACCCCCTCCCCCTTCTCGCTCACCCCATCCCCACTTCTCCCTAATTTTTTGCTCACCCCAGGCGCTCGCCTGCTTTATCGCTCGCTTGTTCAATCTCTGCCTGGAAAAGGGAAACGGCTGCTACGCAGGCTATAGAAGACCAAGACCCCTGGATTTTTTCTAATTAATTAGATTACCTTCACTCTACCTAGTGAGCTCCAAAACCGTAACTATTGAGCGGAGAAGGCCTTAGGTATTTTGAGAAAAAATAGTCTCATTTGAAGCAATATTACATTATCCTCCAGTAGCAAGCGGAGGACAGAATATTACAAACAAATGAGGCCTAATCCTACAGTATATGACATGTGATGGTCACTTTCCAGTATAGAACTACACTAATCATCAGCTGATATTGTGGCTTCGTATTCCAAATTCCACCATGGGTCAGTTATTTCTCTTTCCTTGCAGGGGATCTAAATGAACATTCCAAACATCTCACATAATGTAGTGCTGGGCCTGACTAGTTCATAAACTTCTATCATCCATATGAAAGTGAGGAGCAACGTATGTTTCACTAATTCACTGAGATATGAGCCCTCCCCTCTGCTCTCCCTCCACAGAAACCAAACACACTATAACACGAAAAAAAATAACGAGCGCATTGATTTCCAAACACCATAACAGCTTTGTCCCGAAAAAAGACAAAAAGATCCCCAAGGAAGGATCTCTCGAAATGTCTATAAAAATTAAATTTAATCCTGGCCGTGTTTATTTACAAAATTTCAGCTGTTCCCGAGCAACCGATGTCAAAAAGATATTGTAATTACGAATGGAAGATGAACTCTTACCATTCCATAAATTGTGGTGGTATATTCTCCCTCTTTGACTTGTGTGCCGGCCATCTTCAAACTCGTCCGTTAAAATACCAGAAAGGTACCAGAAAAGAACGAAATTTCACCTAAACTAAAACATTTTTGTACAAGGAGCCACAATGCCGGATAAAGAAATGGTAACTAGGTCCCAGTTTACAGCGCCTAAGATTATTTTATGGCACGCGGAACGCCTGGTAAGATCTGTTTTTTTCGTCCACAATGTAAATTATTTCATTGTTAATTGTTTTGATTCGAGCAGTCGTAGAGGGATTGGTCTTCTTTCGATCAAAACTGCAGCCAGCTTAATTTATTTTACGTTCATTAAGGAGGCAAGAATAATTTAATCTCAGTCGGTGAGTGATCGATCGAATTGAATATTTAAGTTTTCCAAAATTCTGAAAATTGCTTACGGCCCTTTTTCAAAATATGAAATTGTCGAAACAACTAATTCGGACTTAAAAAAATGTCTCGAAAAGATCACTGTTAAAGATAAGTACAATGCAAGTTTTACTATTCAAGCAAAGCGTTTTAATTACGGTGATGAATTACCTTATCCCGGCATAAGATCTAAAACCACTAGGTTTGAATTATTTATTACCCACAATCTTTCTTTGTTGTATCAGAAAATCAATGTATCTAGTACTATGATGTACTCAATTTACTCGACATCTTACTGCCGGTGAAAGGAATTTGTCAACATAATTTTTGTTGGCCTAGTAATTAAGTATATCTTAAGTGCAGTATAGAATTTCTAGCATAACGAATAACTACAGTAGGATTTTTACAGTAACTGTTGAACAGGAGATCATTTATCCCCTTTTTGTTATGAGACATGCTCAATATAAAATAATGTTGCTATGTTGTCATAAAAGTGTTTTTAAATATGTGGTTTTCATAAATCATTATATTCTCTATCTTGAGTTGAGGTTAGTAAGGTTTATCATATCTGTTGGTAATCAGATCCCAGAAAACTTGATAGGCCAGTCTCTCATGCAATGAAAACTTCTCTCGCTTACTGATTTTTTTAAACACATTTTAGGAAAAGGGAACTTTGAACTAGATGATAAATAATTCACACATTTTAATTGACCTCTAAATAGTATTTTCTCACTTGTGAATTTGGTGAAAAACATAATACAATAAGTTTTGTCTTTCAGGCAAGAAGCATGCACATTATACTAAGAATTTTAGCAGTCCTAGTCTTTTCCATTCCTGCTTTAACAGTAAAACTCCCATCAGAGATGTCACAAGGTAAGTAACTTGAAGCTCATTATGTAAATCTCTGATGTGTGTACTGAGCCTTATGAAAGTCATTAAAAAACATCTTTGACATGAATTCCACAGCTCACTAAGCTAGTATTTCAACTACACTACACATCAGTAAAATATAGACCCAAGTATTACATTAGTAAGCATACATACATTTCATTCTCAAAAGAAAATTGAGATGCATTAAAATGCATTAACTACAGTCATGGACAAAACTTGTTGAGAAAACCGTACAAAAAGCAACAAAAAACACTTTTTCACTTTTTTCCCTTGTGAAATCCAAAGCAGTTACTTCTCTTCCATCCTCCCCCTATCCAATGTTGATTTGGAAAGTGTTGATTTCCAGGAAACTATTCATGTCCCCCAAAAAACGACATTGAGATGATTGAGACAGGTGAGTGGGGTCAAATTGTTTACTGACAACTGAAAGCACTTGGAAGGGTAATTTTCTTAAGAGTTTTGTCCACGATTGTAGCAATGCTTCCAGACACAAAAAGCAAAAAACCCATTGGGAAAAAATGGAAACAAATAATATTATTCTCCGAACTTAGCAGTGCAGATAACTCCCTGTGGTTTAGGGGTATCTCTTTTTAATACTACATGTGTAAAGACTAACAAAAAATAAGATGTACTTTGGAATTCTAACAGAGATTAATGCTGGCCTAGATTGGCTAAGCACATGACAAACTCATGTGTACTACCTGTTATGCATTTAATGCATCCCAGGCCCTTCTGCTTTGTGTGATTGAAATATCAATTTCTGTCTCATTCCCTTAATCAAATTCCAGAAATGACATTTCACAGGACAAAAAATCCACTGAAACTCTTTGAACCCTCACTTTTTAAAAAGGCAAACAAACATTCAGTTAGATTTGTTTTTAATTTACAGCAATTTTCTGTGAAAGCTGCAGTGCTGTTATGAAAGGTAATGTGAATCAACCCCTTGATTGTAGCAATATTCATCGCAAATTTCAGCAAAAAGGTGACCATGTACATGTTCATGGTCCACATTAAGTGAAAAACAGAAGCGGATAACTAATTATGAACTCCCCTACCTTCGCTACCTTGACTTCTTAAATGCCACAGTCAGCATCAAAATGAGTTGACACACTGTGTCTGCACAGTAGTAGCAGCAGTTTACAAGCATAAACAAACATGATTATTTGTGCCATGCTATAAATTTTCCAAGATCCCCCACCCCCCTCCCAATTTTGATGTTGCCTGTTTGTAGTCAAAGATCACAGGATCACATTGTTTGGGGGCAAGGGGGTGAATTGGGTGGGCTAGAAGGGACATTTAAAGAGCAGTAAATGACGGAATCAATTGGGGGTTGAAAAGGTCGATATGGCAATAATTGTGTGACAGACTGCGGTTTCAACATAAAGAAAACATCACCTCAAGGGAACTAGGACACAGCTATTAGGATATGTCTACCTATTGTATTCATTCAAAAAACAACAGGCACCACCAAATACATGTATGCACCAAACACAATGAAAAATATTAAAGGGCTGTAGCAGGGTAAAACATGATAAAAGTTAAGAAACAGCATCTGGCTGAAACAATTAAAAAAATTTCCTTCCCTCGCTTACCCGTTGAGGACTGTAGTTCAAACAGTCGCAAGCTTATGTTTTTTAATTGTTTAAAGCAGGGGCTGTTTCTTAATGTTTACCAAAAACAATGAAGCCTTACCCTAAACAAAACAGAGCTTCATCTTGCTCTGATCCAAAGGGCTGTGTGATTTCCGCCACAAAAAGGATATCCAGTGACAAAGAGTGACACCACTTCAGTGCAGAAGCTGGATCAAATTCTGCTCTCATCACCAACTGGACATACAAAAAACCTGCATTTGTCTTCTCTGTTGCTGAAGTCAACTATGCAATAATTATTTATTTTATTTTAAATACCTTTCATTCTGCTGGACCTTGCTTACAAAGTTGCCCTCATTCATGTTATCTGTCAAATATATTTCTGCATACTACCTATTGTTCAATTTATGTTGGTTCTCTTAACAATTAGTATAATTTTCAGCAGTGAATGTATAAGAATTTAGTGTTATATTCACCGCGCTACCTGGTGAATATAACATTTTGGAGGCATGGCTGCTAAGGCAATCAAGCACTTTTCGTGCCTTTTTATCTTGTTTTAGCCCGTTGTTTTGCACTTTCTTGATATTCACTGCTGAAAATTACACGAAAACAATAATATTATTTGCCTCAGGCGAAGTGAATATTGGGAATATTTACCTCGACTACTTCTCTGTAAATATTCACCAATATTCACTTCGCCTGAGGCGACTAATTATTAATAATTATTTCTTTCCTGACCCTCCCTCCCTCTAGAGTGCAAAATAGCTTTGGTTGTCATTGGGCATGTCTTACTTGTCCCATCCTGAGCAGGATGATGTGAAGTTTCTCTCTGTGTCAAACAGTTGGTTTTATTTTCTTTATTTTGTGATATGCTTATTAGATTAGAAAGGAAATTGTCTTTATTTCAATCATTACATTTTCTTTGCAGCAAATAGAATACACAAGCCTCAAGCATTAAATAAGGTTTAAAACTTTACATTTTCCCACACTTAAAATAAGTTTTCTTTTTCTTTACAGAATTAAACAAGTTGTTAGCCAAGAAAAGCTCAGATCCAAGAGAACTGCAGGTCGTTGAGGCAATGGAGAATATCTGTCAAGCAAAATATTTTTCAACGTACCTCTATTCTCCACCAACGACAATCAAGGCTTGCAGATTTCTCCTTGGTTAGTCACCCCTTTTTTGCTTTCTTATTTTTGGTGCAAGTTTCCAACAGACAGACAGACATACAGCCTTTAGTTTAACTTGATAGTTTTCAAAGCTACTGACATAATAGTAATAATAATAATAATAATAATAATAATAATAATAATAATAATAATAATAATAATAATAAAATAAATAAGAGAATAAATATACAAATGAATAAATAGATCAGAAAACTTTAGATATTCGTACAGAAATCACTAATTACAAATGATCCCTAACTAATACGACTTCTCAATAAGGTAGCTAAGCATTCTCCTTTTGAACACTTTTGTGTCCGTAATGATCTTTAAATCATCAGGTAAGTTATTGCACAACTTGGCCGCTCAAAAAGCAAAAGATCTTTGGCTAGTTTTAAAGCGAGAAAGGGGAATATTGAGACCATGGAAGTTCCGGGTAACTCTATTATGTATACTTGATCGCCGACTTTTGTGTTCGACGAAGTCCCTTCCTAAATCGTTAGTCACTGATTTAGTAGGAGGTCGCTTAAAATTTTGACAATTTCTGTGGGAATTCTTTACCAGGCCTTAAAACAAAGTCAGTGAAATACGTTTAATACTGGCAGCACTGATTGACTGAGCTTTCCCTCTGAGTACAAAACGACTTTCACATTTTGAAAGTTGAGCATCGGGTTCGCTGGAAACGGCAAAAGTAAAAAAGTAGCCATATTTAACGTCGATAACTCGTAACAGTAATTCAACTGACAAAGCTGAGGTCGACGGTGCGCTCATTTTACTCCCCCCTCTCCATCAGTTCTCCGTTTTGCCATCCTTGGCAAGCTTCTACTTGTCATAAAACCATAATATTTTTCTTATTTTAACTAATCTTTCTCCTTTGAGAAGTCGCTCGACATATCGCTAACACAGGCAAGAATCAGCGAAGGTCAAACAAGTTTCTGTGATTTTTGGCAAAATGCAAATTTCAGCCTGACATTTGCCGTTTGCCATAAATGCGGTACTAGATCTTTATTCGCTTCTTGTGCTCCGAACAATCACTTGTCAACTAATTCTTGTTTATTATGCCTTCGTGTGACCTGATGAGCAAGGAATGAGTAGTAAGAGTTCTGTGGTCGCGACAGGTTGGAAATCACACTCATGGATATGTGTAACAACAGATGAGGGACTTCAGTGACCACGACCCAGTTTTTCAAAGCCTGAAGTCAAGGAGATTTTCCGCAAGATTTTCACAACTCGGTTTTGATCCAGACTTTTCTTTTTCGTCAACCTAGAATTATATTGGTTAGCCATTTTCAACAGGCAAAATCAAAACTTCCGTTATTCTCTAATCACGTGCAATCACTAATCCGTTTTCAAACGACTGGACCCGGTGAGGTTCCCAGGTTTGAAGACTCCGCACGCATTGCGTTTGGAGGCCCTGGTTTTTTCAAGTGCGCATGCTTAAAAGGAAAACTTGCACTTCAGTTAGAGTCTATCAATTTTCAAACCAGAGTTAGTAGTCGTAATCACGAAAATGTAACTCCTCGCATATTTCTTCCCATGGAACACAAAGGACTTAAGTACTAGAGGAGGTAAATGAGTGATTGTTCAGAGCACGCTGGATCAATTTGAAAACTCTTTTTCGTACACAGCCGGTCTCCTTCTTCCAGCCATATCTGAGAATCGATAGTTCCAAAATGGTTCGACAAAAAGGCCACTTGATAGGGAGCAGGCTTGAGGTAGCGGTGAGAGCGTTCGATTTCCAGCAATTTTGCCTGGGATCTATTCACAGACTCTGAACTCTTCTCCAAGAGGTTTTCCACAGGGTACTCCGGTTTTTTGTTCTCAACAAAAACCAACCACCGTTTTTAGAGAAGAGGTTGCTGTGTTTGGAAAATGACCAAATAAAAAGTCTCGAACTTCACTTGTTCCGTGAAACAGAGAGGGTGTCTCCAGCAAACGCTACTGCGGTTCGCAGATAACAAGAGGACATACCTTAACCACTTTGATGGAAAAACTCTCGTATTTTATTGATTTCTGCAGCAAAAAAGAAGTTACCGCACAGGAAAATTATATTTAAACCCTTAGTAGGAATAATTAGGTAATTGTAGACTTGTTTCGCTTTCTTCTTTCATATTCTTTTAAGCTCAATCATGTTTTCATCTCATATTCTTGTAAACTAAATCACAACGTCACCAAGACTCCAAACATGAAACCAAAACCCACCTACTGTCTTGTGGATTAGCGTTTCTATTTGCGGGAGTGAGAAGTTTTTATTTTATTAGCATAGCGGAAACAAATGACGAGTGTTTTTTCCTGATTTTACACAGAAAACTACGAAGAAGAAATAGAACAGTTATTGACAAAGAACTCGAAAGATTCAGAGACCAATGTCTGCTACAAGATGACGAAGGCTTGTGAGGGTGTGGATAGAACAAAGAAAGAAAAGGAGGATTTGAAGTTTAAGTACAACAATCAAGAACAGAAATTGACAACAGGAGGGGCACCACAGCAGAACGACGATGGGATTCAGAGAATGAATGTGGATATCAATGATCCCGGCGCAGCGAAGCGACTGGCGGAACAGATAAAGCAACAAGTTGGGCAAGGAGGTTTTGGCGCTGGTGGTGGCAATGACGATGATGATGAAGAAGATGAAGAGGAAGAAGAAGAAGAAGAAGAAGAAGAAGAGGATGATGACAGTAAGGACACAGAAAGTGACGGTGAAAAGAAAGAAGATGGTACCAAATTACCAAGAGAGAAAACAGAGTTGTGAATAGCCTTACAGCTTGAAATTTTGCGCAGTTCAGTCAAGCCCTCCCCTCATTCAACCAAATTCCTCAAAAAATTTACATCCATTGAAAATTTTGCCATCTCTCCATGCATGAATGTTTTTTTTACATTCTGTTAAGAACGCTGGCAATTGTAATCTTGTTGCTTGCTATTACAAAGCGTGGTTATCGCAATAAATGTAAAGTTTCTAAAATTAGAATACTATTAACAGAAAATTTTATCTTTAGGCAATTTTTTAAATGTTGTTATCGGTTCATTAATATATACTGAGCCTTTGTGCCAGAATAAAAGAGAGTCTTTTTATTTGTCTATCTTTTCCCCTCATTTGATGAAAAGTCTACTTTGGGCATTTCTTTTCTTTTTCATTTTCTTTTCATATTAATGGGACATTGCCCCATTGACGGTTAAAGTCGTCTGGCGCCAGACAGAGTTGAGTATAATATGCTAGCAGCTTTGTCCAATGTTATTGCTTGGACATTAAACCACACGAGCGGTTGGTCAAGATGCAAGGACTGATTTTTTTCTATATACAGTAAAGAAGATTTCCCTTTGGCCAAGATGCCCGAAATGCCAGTTGCGCGGTAGGTAAAAAAATCTGATCAGTTTGTCGGTATTATTTCACACTGAAAGGAGCACCCTCCATTTGCGCATGTGCCTAAGAAAAGGTTTGAGCCAGATGAATTGCAGGAATTCTGGAAAGTGTTCATGGCGATGGAACACGTGATTTCGAGCGAGTAATCACTTACATTAGCCCCAAGTTAATTTTTCTCCCGCGCTGTATCTCTCAGAGAACAGAGAACAATCCCTTTCTTATCCGCAGCTTATTATGCCTCCCGTACGGTAAGCTTCGGATTGGAAAAGTTTGCGCATACGCATTAGCTAGACATGATAACAGCGAAAGTAGCGATATCTTATTAGGTTTTTCTTATGTACTCACTGCCCTACTCGTTCCCAGGACTTCTCTACCAGCAAAGCGATGTCCTGAGATTAAAACGCGAGGTCCGTGATTTGAATTGGAAAGTGTAATTTAGATTCCGTAAAAAAGAGGGTAATAAAACATTTATTAATCTATAAGAGTTTAAATCAAGCAGCAAAAGCAGCCGTGCTGTAAAAAAAACCCGCTAAACTGGTCATCAAACTGTGCGTTCTATCTCCTTATGTACGTTGTGGAGCAACTCACGGTGCAGGAATTAAACTATTACAAACGACATTAGGGGGTTTTATTAAACAGAATACTGAAAAAAGTCTCCTCTGTGTTCATGTTCTCCACATAACTTCAAATTTGGTCATTTCAGTTGACGTCTCTGTTTCGACGAGAACGGCCAAGAAATGTATGGTTGAGACAAGAGTGCTTTAATATTCATTGATTACCTTCCTTTCTTTTTAATAAGATGTCAATATGCTTGACGAAAAAGGCCGTTGTCGTCACGCCGTTTCATGAAATTGTTTCATGAAAGGAACGTGGGTGGAATTACTTGCGAAGCTTCCAGAGGTTGATGGATCGCCAGTTGGTTCGTGGTGTTAATTTTTTAATTCTCCCAAACCGATGTAAACGAATGGTTGGTTGGGCTAACATGCTTCGACAAGGCGGAGTTTCCCTTCAAAGAAAAATTGCTTTCTTGTGCTTTATTAAAACATTTCCCAAACTGTCGTTTGGTTCAAGTCCGTTTCACAATTATTGCATGGTACCAATATAACTGAGTCAGTCACGGTTTTTCCGTGGGTACAGGATGCTTAGGTTTGGCAAAAATATGACAACTTGAAGCGTCTGGAAGAGTTCTTATGCAAGACTCTTCTTTTTCGCAATCAACCAAATTGTTCCTTCGTCTAAAGCAGGTTAGGCCCCGTTTATAAGGAGAAAACTTATCCGGGATAAGAATAACGGTCACCTCCTATCCGAGTCAACCTAAATGAGTGCTTCCGTTTGACAAAAATGTTTCGCCGTTTAACCGAGCTCCTTCTAGTTAATCCGTGACCGAGTTGATTCGGGTAAGCGAGCCAAACTAAACATATGGTAACAAATTGGCTTCGATTGGAAAGTGCCCCCCCTACCTTCGAAAGAGGGTGACCGTGCTCGGCGGGTGAGCCCTCCCAATCGAACCCCGCAACGTTTGATTCTCGTATAAAAGGCTCGCTGCGTTTTCATAAGAAAATGTTTTGAGACGTTTACTCGCCAAAGGCATAGGATATCTTAACTCCTTAAAAACGGAGCCTAAGGGGACTTTTGCACGCTTACAAATTGGAAGGTTATTAGCGAGTTCTTTTTAATTCAATTTCTAAGGAAACCAGCTTTGTTTTGAACAAAATTGTTACACGTCCAGACTTCGACTATTTCGAGCAATATTTGTTTTAATAAGTCGTTCAACTACCTTCACTTTGTAACAGAATTCTCAAAGTCTAAATTTTTCTAGAACCCATCCAACTAAATATTGAATTGAATTTTTATCTCAAATGCGAATTATGTCACTGATCTTTAGACCTCTCCAGATCAGCGGCGTGAATTTTTAATTAGCCGCTGGTGGTTATAACGTCTGACAATTCAGAGAAAGATTTAAAGCTCCTAACATAAACAAAACATAACGCAAAACACGGCATTCTTCGGAATAAACTCTTAACAAGAAATCTCGATTATTTATCCCCGCTTCTCTTTTGCCACATGGAGATCCTAACGCCGGAATTTTTCTTTTCAATCTGATGTGATCCTGAGATGCTGCGCTCTTCTCCATTTTATCAACTTTCTCGATTCCCATTACATTTTCCGTCGAGCAGGCTTGGTTTACAACTTCGAATATTAACAGATTGTCTTTTTTTCTTTTGAAAGTTAAGTTCGCCGTAGAGGGTACCCGCGCAACTCCGTTGTCAAAGAATTGTACATTTCGGCTTCTCGGCAAACGGATTGTCTCTTCTTTCTGGTGGATGAATAAGAGGATCCTTCATGCCATTTTGTGTACAATATTCCTTCAACCTAGACGGAAGAACACCAAAAAATGAATGGTTTGTAAATCCTTTCTTCTGTCAAACCAGTCATTAAATGAAATACAATCCGTTTCAAAATCTTCTAAAGCACTCCGGAAAATCAGAGGACGACATTTGAACGGCTTTTGCAAACGCTGCTTATTCAAATTATTAGGCTAGTCGAAATCTTCCTCTTTTTTTTTATTGGTTTGCGGTTCGGACAAACTTCCTCATTTGGCTCCCTGTACTTTTCTGATCGCGAGAAAAAAAACCCTTATTTCAATGCTACTTACAAAAATCTTTTTTTTTGGTTTATACTGCTTTGTTTCTATTCAGTTTGCAGGAACCGTTCAGCTAAATTTCCCGATCGCCAAGGCGTTTCCTTAATGATATGGAAAGGATTCAAATATTAGCGTATGTACGCGTAGAAAATCTCTAGAAAAACTTATGAATACTGATGAGAATTTACTCTTTTGCCGACACAAAAATATTAGAGCAACGCTTCGTAAGCTGTATCGACGCCGTTTAGAAACCGCATTTAAATCGCTTTCCCGCTTAATATAGTATTTAAGAAAAGCATTTATCGAATGATTTTTGGACCAGATGTTTAAATTGCAGCCATATACTAATTTTTTCTGACTCAAATCGCCGAATTTCTGCCTCCATGTTTTTTAGTTATGAACAATCCCCACATAATATTGAGCTGGAAGTTTACAAATTTAAATGTCAAGACATTGCAGACTCACTCGTTGCTGCATATAGACACGGGCATTCGAGAGATTCGCAACTGATCCCGCAAGCTTTCAACAGTTTTCAGCATTTGTGTTCTATCCATATTGCAGCTACGGAGAATTTGTCCGAAGAAACTAGAACGCTTCTGAAAATATTACTGAACACAAGCCGCTTTCTGTAATCTTGGCGAGTTGAGATCATGGAAAGCTTTTTTGAAATTAACTTCATTTCATTGGTTCGAGGGAACAATGTCAGTGAAAGTGAGCAATTAACGTGAGAAATAAACCAATGAAACAGCTCGGTGAAGACAGGCGTAATGCAAATTGCAATGTGCAGGTGTACGGCTCTCTGAAGTTTGTTCGCCGATCCATCACGTTTACACCCGACTCTTTTTCCTCTTCATGAAAACTAAAACTATGGAATATCTTGATTTTCTTTACTGATTTTGTAACCTGGATCGTTTGGCCGACTTTTAGTCTGAATTTGGCGCCGTATTATTTGAACAAATCTTTCTGAGAAACATAGAAAAATTCCTGTCTTCCGGTTACGGCTTCAAGGCCAAATTCACGTTTTAAAATAAGTTAATTTGAATTTTTATTTCCTTCCTTGAAATTGTTCAAATATTCCATCGTTGTTCAAACTTTAACGAATTTTTTTAATGCAGCTTTCAAGTCAAGCAGTTCAATCGTTAAGTATATTTAGGGCATGCAAGCACCTCGAAAATTTGTAATTAAATCCACAATTTTGAAAAAAAGAAAAAATGATGGCTAAAATTTGATTAAACGCACAGCCCCACATTTGTCCGTAAAGTTATATCATAGATTTGTTGCCCATCTGTTTAATCTGTTGTCAAACATTGTTAAGCTTTTGATCGTATCGACTTTAGGCTTTAAGAAAAAAAATCGCAGAGCGCTCAAAAATCTTTCTCGTGTAGTCCAAAAATTTCCCCCGATTTATCATCATTTGCCCAGTAAGTGGTTGGCTCAATAAACTCGCTAATGACAAGGTACAACAGTTTAGTCTCTCACCA
>NC_090877.1:8774218-8819218 GCF_036669935.1 Montipora foliosa | reverse complement strand
TCGTTTTGTTCTGTTTTTATTTCTCAAATGATCACAAAACTAGAACCTTTAAAGGCATTTGGATCTTTTCGATCGGTGTTTCTGGTGGAGGAACCATTAACTTGTAAAATTGTGTTTAACTTTTTGGAATGGTCTATTCCATTCTGTGTTCTTTTGTTCTCTGCGATACAAAAGGCTTCTATATCAGCTGATCAAATACGTGTTTATCTCACTGCTCAGTGATCGTCTGCTATTTTGGCTGCAAACAGCAACAGAGTTGAAATTCAGATATGTAAGTGGGCTCATTTGTCTAGGAAGCTATTTCTAAATGACTACTCGATGAAGGGTTCGTCCCCTTGTTTACTTTATAGGAGTTTGTTCTCCCGCGCGTGTTCATTTTTCAATAAGGTTGAAATATTCACTTAGTAGACAAAGTTAATGCGAAAGTACTTGTTAACAACGACACGATAATTGTGATAATGTAAGACCACGTGTCCTACGGAGTGAACGATGAGTCATCCTTAACTTCAGTCTTGGAGAGTTCACTTCAAGCTGTTTTCATTTAATGACCTTATAAATGCGAATTTCTCAGCGTTTTTGTATCATCCACACCAGATTTTTTGCCTTTTTTTCACTACTGTGGTCGTTAATGCCGTTTTTTTTCCAAAACAAAAAAAATGCCCTTATTGCAGTAAATGTGTTGGGAAATTCACTTGGGCACAAAATATGGCCTAGGTCTCTCTCAAATTGATGCGAATTGTTGTGAGTTCTGTCACCAAAATACATAACGTGACATATTTATATTTTCTATCTTTTTATAGCAGTATTGAGCAAATGTGTGTTATGTGCATAAGCTGGTCTATTCATTCATATTTCCCATAATATCAGTACTACACATATATAAGTAGGTGGTCCAACTGCAAGTCTATTATAGCAAGACTTAGCAGAGGTGTACAGTCGGACCTCGATTATCCGGATTTCTCGATTATCTGGACTTTTTCTCTGGTCCCAATTTTGTCATGAATATTTATTAGTCAGGATCAAGATCCGTAGCCATATTCTTTTTAAAACTATAGCGTTGAAAAGTGAAGTAAAGGCGAGTTTATCGCTTTCAAAAAGCAAAATAAAGCATCACTCACACACGTCATAACTAATGAAGAACTTTAGAATGAGTTCTGATTGGCTTAGAGTTGCTTTGTTGCTAAGAGAAATTTCACGCTCTATTGGCTCGTTCAGCAAACAAGCTACACTATGTCACGAAAATCGTGTCCTTGAAGTGTAAGCAATCTGTTCTTTCGATAATTTTAAAGATAAACAGGCTATACATATAATTTTGCGATTAGAGAAAAAAGAAAAAGGAACCAATTTGTCAGCTGAATATGGCGTTAGTAAACAGCAGATATCTGATATCTGCAAGAGCAAGGAAAAGATCATGACATTTGCTGACACGTGTACAGGTATTCACAACGGACAGTGAAGATGTAGACCATATTGTTTTCCAAACGATATCTTAATGTAGTCAGTTTTTGTTCCTCATTAATATTCATATTCTCGATTATCCGGACTATTTCGTCTAGTCCCAATGAGTCTGGATAATCGAGGTTCGACTGTATTACCTTCATGAACTGGTCTATCCATTCATAGTTCACACAGTCATGGCACAATGTCGTCAATATTAATTTTGTAGGTGGTCTAATTGCTGGAGGAATGTTTGAGGGCAGTGCTCAGAAGAGCTGGCTTATCTCAATAAACAGGTCTACTTATTCATGTTTCCAAGGATGGTAACAATAAATTTTAATTCTCTATAGGTGGTCGTACTGCTTCAGAAATTATCACCTGGTTGGAAAAGAAGACTGGCCCACCAGCTAAAGTGTTGTTAACTGCTGAGGAAATCAAGGCATTTACAGAAAAGAGTGATGTTGTAGTTGTTGGTTTCTACAAAGATAAAGATTCTGAAGGGGCCAAAGCTTTTACTGAAGCTGCTGGCGAGACTGATGCTGTTGAGTTTGGAATTGTCCATGATGAGGCATTAGCAAAAGAGAACAGTGTTGATGGAGACAATGTCGTGCTCTATAAAAAGGTACAGTGTTTTAAGTAGGTGTGGTTTTTTTTTTTTGCGAGAATATGCTTGTTCTAGACATGTTGCGTTCCTCTGCATGTTATTTTGCTTAGATGGTGTCAGTTTTTTGGTAGCACAGCACTTGTAGCACTTTTTATGGGCAAAATTAAGGCATTCAGAAAGTTGTTAACAAATTGATCATTTTTGATACTTTGTTTACAGCTTCATAATTTCAAGACCCTGATAAATCCCCTCCTTTTTAATTATCATTCTTTCGTACTGGGTATTTTTTCACTTTTGACTTTGTGTTTTTGCTGCATATAGTGACTTAAATTTTCAGTTAAAATTTACTTACGTTTTCTTTACTTGTTCATCATATTTGTTGTCTTTATTATTAACCCATTGACACCGAACGCCTTAGGACACCCCTCCCCCCCCCTCCCCCCCATCATTGATGAAATAAAAAAAATGTCTGGCATTAGACAGAGTTAACAACTGCATCGAGCTGAATGGAAGGTGGGTGCCCAGGATATCAAGGGGCCTCCACTGTGTTCAGCCAGCCCCTAGACAGTAAAATGCTCCCATGGCTAGCAGGCCCTGCAACCCTGGGCCATGAGCCCCCACACAGACATCCGGGCACCCGTCGCACTGAGACTGTGTGACCTACGTGA
Organism: Montipora foliosa; assembly: GCF_036669935.1. Taxonomy (NCBI): domain Eukaryota; kingdom Metazoa; phylum Cnidaria; class Anthozoa; order Scleractinia; family Acroporidae; genus Montipora; species Montipora foliosa. The sequence continues at coordinate 8,816,509 of NC_090877.1, read as the reverse complement.
GCTTGTGCACAGCTGACCGTGAAGCAAACAGCTCCATTGAGGACCTAAACAATGCAAAAACCAGCATCTCTTTGTTGTTTACCACATTAAAATCTATCAAGTGTCACTCTCAGGGGTGAATGGGTTAATTGAGCCACAGTATCTCTTCCAGGTTTGCTGGTTTGAGGCCTGTCTTTGTCACTGAGTCATTTTCTTAGAGAAGACACTTTGGTCCACATTGTCTTCCTTCACCCAGGTTTCAATTATGCAGAGAAAAAGTAGATCTTAGTAAGTACTATTGGTATCCAAAAAGAAAATAGGGGGTAACCATGCATTTGTCAGAGATAATTAAGCTTTAATTTGAGAAAGATTGCCATACATGGCTTTGTATTTTAAAGCTTTTTACAAATATTGTTCATGAATTCTCTTTGAAAAATGAGTGGTTACCCCCAATTTTCTTTTTCAGTTTCAGTAACACTTGTTAAGATCTACATTTCCCGCATAAGCATAAACCGGGGCAAAATACCTTTGAATTAGTAGGCACCGTCCTTAATTAAAGGGGTACTCTGACAAAAATCACATCTTTCCTATCTAAGCCATTTTGAAACATAAACAAGTAGTCTGTGTGAGAAGAAAAAGGCTGTTTACTTTTTTCAAATATCTCTTTTCGCTCCAGAGATATTCGAGTTTTTAAAATATGCAAATTAGCCAAGTGATGACATCACACACAACCAAATTTTGTTCAAATATGATGAAAATTGTATCAGAAATTTTTGATTTTTTGCAGTAAGATTCTACTAAATGTTCTCCACAATATGAGCTTAACAGTTCTGTTACCATGGCATCATACTGGGTTCCAGACCTCCCCCATATTAAAAGCTTTTCTGGCCACCTTTGGCATTCCTTTTTGATATTTGCTAACAGCACTTCATACGCATGATCCAGCAAGCATATAAATATGTTAGCTCGAGTTTGTGGCCTTGTTTAACATTTTTCAAGCTGAAAATCACTAACATATTGAAATCAAGTGGGTGGGGACTAGAAAAGAGTGAGTTGATATGGGAACAGAATTTTTTCTAGTCATAGGTGTGTTTTCTGTAGAACTATTAGACTACCAAGTTTCAATGGTCTGTGCAAATTGGCCAAGGTAGCTCTATTTATATAATCAATATAATATTGGGTTGAGTGTGTGATATCATCAGTCATCTCATTTGCATATTTTACCCATTTTTCAAACTTAAATATCTCCGGAACTAATGCAGGTATTTGCAAATGGTAAATGGCATTTTTGTTCTTTCATGGAATTCTATGTGATACACTCAAAAAATCAAGGGGTAAAAATTTGATCATAGTACCACTTTAAGACAGACTAAGTTATATCGCTCCATCCTATACCTTTTGAAGGGGCTGATTAACGGCAGAAACGAAAACGAAGAAGTGGGTCAACTTTGTAAAATCCAAGCGTGCTCATTGGGAGCCCACGAAGTACCAGGCAGTGTGCTCAAAACATTTCCGAGACAACGATTATGATGTTCCCTGGATTGACAAACGTCAATAATGTTATCAATAATATTATCAAAGAAGACAATGGAAAGATAAAATTGGTATTTCCGTTTTCCTCGTTCGCCATAAGCTCATTTGCATAGGCATCTCCTGGTTCATCACTGAGGTTTCGTGTTGGCTAAGGTGGGATGAACTGTCAACCTCTAAGTTGTACTTGACCTCTGTTTCTGTGGCCTCCGAATCCGAGCTAGAGTGATAGCTACCATCACTGGACGACATAATGAGTACATTTGAATATTTGAACCTTTGTTGAGTCGATCAACTAAAAGTTATTTAGACGAAAAAGTAATCCTAAATACTTCGAAAACCACTGATCTGTGGAATGGGTGGGAATTTACGTGTCCACTTTCACTTGTAAATAGTTCAAATTCTTAGGAGGTATTGCCAGAACTGAGAGCATATGGAAGGCGCTATAATCATGGAAAAGCTCTCGGAGAACAGGTTTCTTCGAAGAAAGTGTTTCTGATAGCCAAAGAAAACAGAGATAAATTTTGAAAATGTGTTTTTCCATTGTTGCGGTCGTTATAGTACGCCTTAACCCATTGACTCCCAGTGGTTCCTCATTGACGAGTAAGTCTGGCCGGTTTCGGCCAGTTTGGACGTCAAAGGGTGAAGCCTATGGGAAAGGAATTTTATCAAAAAGCTTAATGAAAGTGGGCGGGGCTGTGACTCGGTAATTCGGGCCCATTTCACAGATAGGTGGTTTTCATAGTATGCTTTATCCCACTCAGAGTCGCTGGAGCCTGAAATGACATCACTAGTCCCATTCTCCCATATGTTCGGTCGCGCTCTCAACAATGCTAACGTTTAAAAAACATAAAAAAATCACAGTTTTAACCGAAAATTAAGTATGTTTGCAACATTTTTCCCAATTAAGTACAAAGATTTAATTAGGCGAAAAAAATTTGGGGGGTTATAGGCACTTTAATGCGGTGTTTTCTTTGGGCGAATTAGTATTCATAGCTGTACTCTGTTTTGGGACTTTAGTTCGACGAGGGACGTGTTGTTTATGATGGAGAACATCTTGCAGAAAGTATCATCCAGTTCATCAAGGCTAATCAACTTCCACTGGTCACAGAATTTAATGATGAGGTAAGGACATCTGTATGTATCTAATTCTTCTCCTGTCCAAAACCAGTGAAAATAAATGCAGGGGATACCAGTGTAGGATTAGTGCAGCAACAAGTCAGAGCACTTGCTGTTAACTAATGTGTCCTTGGGTTGATTCACTCCCAGTGACTTCACATGTGGGTTGTGTTTCTTTGTTCTCTACTTTTCTTTAGGTGCTCTGGTTTTTTAGTTAGCTTGATGCACTGTCTTCGAGGCCTTTCAAGAAATTATTGACACAATTTTTGAGACCTTCAAAGTGTGAAAGTAGATAATTTTCGAGTGACTTGCAGTAACTTTTCACACTTGATTCTGGAGTTGTCTGAGCTTCAGAACCTAGGGTGCATTCGATTGACTGTTACAGGAATACGTGGAATAGAAGTTTACAGAGATTAACATTAAAATTGCCAAACACCTGCGAAAATGCGATTTTAGACATAATTTATTGTCTTTGTTGCTTCAAAACGCCAGATATGCCATTTTTAATTATCACTCCACATATTCTTATTCCGGAATATGGTCAATCGAACGTAGCTGAGTTTGCAAGATATTGTAGCAGTATTGTTCAGGCACACTAAGGTGTGGTGTCATCTTGATGGAAACAACAAAAGCATCTGTAAAGGTTTTATATGGAATGTAACAAAGTCAACAGTACATGGCTAGTGTGCTTTGCCTTTTTAAGAACTATCTGGTCAATGGCAAGTTGCATCTTTGAATCACTGAAGTGATAGCATGGTTAAGGCTTAGATTTAGCAGGTATGCAAAAAAGAGAACTTTTTAATTGCTAAGTTATGTCTTCCATTCCCATTTTAGAATGCTCCCAAGATTTTTGGTGGAGACGTAAAGAAGCACGTCCTGCTCTTTGCAAGCAAGAAGGCAGACTCCTTCCAGGGTATCCATGAGAGCTTTTCTTCTGTGGCCAAAGACTTCAAAGGGAAGGTTCTCTTTGTTCTTGTTGACACAGAAATAGAGGACAACAGCCGCATTTCCGAATTCTTTGGCATTGATGCTAAAGAGATCCCAACTGTTCGACTGATCAACTTGGCAGATGATGACATGACAAAATACAAACCCCAAACCACTGAACTGACAGCTGACAATGTGAAGACTTTTGTACAGGAAGTGTTAGATGGAGGTCTTAAGGTATGTGTCAGATCTTTGTGTCCCTCTCTCATCATAAACCAACATCTGAGTTGATGTGATCTGTGTTAAGTTGGTTTGCATTCTATGCGATTAGTAGAACACTTCTGCTCTATCAAGTGACCTTGAGACTTGCATAAAGTGATTTTTATACTTTTTCCAAAAAGACAAACCTATTTTTCCCTAGTTGATGATAAGTCTCAATGAGGTACCGGTGTAGAGAGGGGCTTCAGGTGCTCATTGGATCACTCGATCAGTAGGCTGTTGAGACTCTCTTTCTACTGAGATGCACCGCACGCAGACACGGAGGTTTCATATGATATGAAACCTCCATTTCTCTGTTGGTGCATTTTTTCCTTCTTTAAATCATTTGTTATCATAGACATCCATCGGGATTTGTTCTTATTAAGTGCTTCTTATTACAGCTACATTATCATAGTTTATTGGGAACGAGATATTTTGTCATTAAGTGCAATTCGCAAGCGTTTCAAAGTGAGTTGGAGGACTGAGCAGTTGGACCGACAATCAATTCAAGAAAGTGCCATGAGCTGAGCCGCTAAAGGCAGTATATTTACAGAAATTTGAGTTCGAGATCACTGAGAGCCCAAATCGATTCATTGAGATACCACAAACTTTTAAATAAAACTGAGTTTGCTGATGTGCTTTCGTGGTAAGCCGAGTGACATTAGTAGTCTCTTTATAAATTAATAGTTGGATATTTACTTATTTTATTTCAAAACTTGTTTGGACTTCTAATTATTGTTTCATATAACCTTTGGATGAGATTCTTTTGTTTGGTTGACAGTTAAAAGCATTCCTGAAAATATTCCCGAATTGAATGGTACCCAATTTGTTGCGTTGTTGTGACTGTTAACGGCAACGTTTGCAGCAGGGCCTTAGTGAACAAATTTGCCCAGGAAGAGTATATTCAATGAATAGCATATATGTTTTTGTTATTGTCAAAGACAAGACAAACAAGTACTTATACCAACAATGGTGATGAGTATTGAATGTGCTTTATTGAAATTTGTTTTGCACAAATTTATTGCGACGCGAGCTGTGTGAGGTGACAAAATCAATCTGAAATAGCGGCGCTTTATTCATTGCAAATACCGGTATATTTTTCATTCGACTGGCCAGCTTTTCTAGTATTCCTTTGTAGCTTTTTGTCGCTTATTTCTTTCCCACTCCTTACTTCACACTGAATGAAAACATAAACAAAGGCGTGTGAAGCATCTCGGTAGACAGAGTCTTTAAATCTCTGTTTTCATTCAGGTGCCCAATTGGTGTATGAATGTGCTTGAAATGGAAGTGCGAAGTGCACGTTCAAATCTACCTTTTGCTCTTATTTCATTATTTTTAGGGGTAGTTCTGAATTTTCTATTGAATTATTAAAATTAAAGTCTTAAGAGTCGCAGTAGAATATATATCCCAATGCTCTACTTTTTGTCAATGAGGTGTCTCAAGAGACTTCGATTAGAATCAAGAATTAGAAATTGTCTCCTGATTCCCTGATAAATCCATAAGAAACTGCACAAAATCATATTTTAGCTAGTATAATTTGCCTCTTTGGTAACAATCCAGGCCTTGGTTGTTGAAAAAGTGGATAATGCTATCCACCAGATAAATCACTATCCAGCAGATAAACACTAGCAAAAGCAATTCAGTCATCCATTGGATAGCGACTGTAACTTGGTTGTTGATACAGTTTTTATGAAAGGTAATTGTTGGGATCTTTGGATTTATATATTCGATTTACAATAATTTCAAAAGACCAAATCATCTATCTCTGTGTTGTACCCAATTCAGACCCTTTGGGAGTAAAACGTTTTGTTCCAGGCATTTCTGCATCATTGAAATATCAATGCTAACTTATAATGCATATAGAATACACAAAGAATCTTAACCCTGGGGGATTTGATTGGGTACAACATTGAGTCAATTGAATGACATTTTACAACAAGAATAATAATAATAATAATAATAATAATAATAATAATAATAATAATAATAATAACCCTTTCAGGCCCGAGGGGTTCCCCATTGACGAGTAAAATCGTCTGGCGTTAGACAGAGTAAAATCTATAAGTGCCATTTGGCACTATCGGGCCTGAAAGGGTTAAACTGGGACATAGTTTTTGGATGCTGTTAGCTTAACCCTTTCAGGCCCGAGGGGTTCCCCATTGACGAGTAAAATCGTCTGGCGTTAGACAGAGTAAAATCTATAAGTGCCATTTGGCACTATCGGGCCTGAAAGGGATAATAATATTATTATTATTATGTAGTAATGAAATGTAATTTAAGTCTATATCAAGCAAAGATGTGTGTGGCAAGTTTGAAGGGCACGTGTGAAATATGAGCCATAACTTCTAAGTGTCCTTGATTGCATTCATTACGCATGGACTCCAAAATTCAAGTCCTTGACACCAAATTTTTAATTTTTCTCGGCCAGCAATCATATTTTCTGGGACAATTAAGGTACAATGATTATTATTAGTATTATTAGAAACAGGAAGCGACAAAGTGGATCCAAAATCAGCAATTCTGAATTTGACCCATTAACCTGTTCTGCTACTGTGATTGTTGGCAGTGAAGAATGAAACCTTTCATTGGAATTTGAACTTGAGAGCCATATTATTGTTATTACTTCATGAAATCTACATGTGTATTGAGTTACAAAATGTTTTCTTTCATCTTCAACCCTTAGCCTCACTTACTGAGCCAGGAAATACCTGAGGACTGGGATTCTAAGCCTGTGAAGGTGCTGGTTGGAAAGAACTTTGATGAAGTTGCAAAGGATAAAACAAAAGCAGTTTTTGTTGAATTCTGTAAGTTGGAGTGTTTGTTTGTATATCCATTGTTTCTATTGTAAATTTATGTTTATTGTATAAACCAATAATGAGAACGTTTGTAATAGTTGCCTGCCAAATTTTGTTTCGCCTTAGATGCCCCATGGTGTGGACATTGCAAGAAGCTTGCGCCAATCTGGGATGAACTTGGAGAGAAATTCAAGGACCGGGAAGACGTTGTTATAGCCAAGATGGATTCTACTGCCAATGAAGTAGAAAGTGTCAAGATTCAAAGCTTCCCAACCCTCAAGTACTTTCCAAAAGATAGCGATGAGGTATACAAAAAGAAAAGTTTAAGTGTTTGTTTGCCACTCCTACTGTTTTGATTGAGGCATGGCTATCAATAAGCAAAATGGGCTTTTCAAAATTAATAGTGTGCAGTAACTTGACACTCACCTACAAACAAATGGAAAGTAAATTTTTTTCATTAGAAAGGGAAAAACACAAGTGACCCAAAAGTCATCACCTTATTTCAAGTTTCAAGTAAAACAATAAATGGCCTGGAAGACAAGAATGTAGAAACAGCAATGTTCATATGAAGTTATGATGCATTTAGCAACTTTGTAGAGCAACAAGGTTTTGGCTGTGGTTCCAAGAACTCTTATATTCATCTCAGACAAAACAAACTTTCCATGTGCAGTGACACTCTATAATCATAAATCAATTTGTTTGCCTATTAATTATTATAAAATAATTAGGATAGTACACACACACTCGTTGGTTAATAGCTGTGTTTAGATGAGAGTATGGAAACACGGCTGTGACATCAGAAATTTTGATTGGCTGGTAGGAAATATGAGCGTGTAACAAAAAAATGTTTCAATCAAGAATTTTCCTTCATTTGTCGAAATATCTTTGAGAAATATTTTATAAAAGCATTAGAGGACTTTTTTCCGTGTTTCCATGGCCTCATCTAAACACTTAGGGAAGTTGGGAGAATTCTTGACAGTTAGGCAAACCCTCGAATGTGTCTTGGGTTAGCATAACTTAAATAAGTATCCTTTTTCATTTAACAGATTGTTGATTACAAAGGTGGCCGTACATTGGATACTTTAGTCAAGTTTATTGAATCTGAGGGAAAAGAATCCAATGAAGAGCCCACTGAAGGCGAAGAGCCTCCTCCTGATGTTGAGGATGAATACGAGCCCACTGAGGGTGAGGGTGAGAGTGAGGGCACAGAAAGCGAAACTGAAGAAGCTGAAACCACCAAGGACGAGCTGTAAATTCTCTAGCAGCTTGCTGAGAATTTTTCAGAGTTATTTGATTGACACATTTCTATTTGCCAAGTGCTCCATCTACAGTATTTCTTCACTGCCCCTAGGATATACTACAATATCAATTTGGCTTTCACAAGTGACACAAGAACAAGCAAAAATCACCAAGGCCCCTTTAACCCCTCTACACCCCATTGGCATGTGAAATTGTATGATCTCTTCCAGTGTTGGAACAAGTAAAGCATTAGTAAAAAAAACGAAAGAAATCAAGGGAAAGTGCATCTGAGAATTTCTCTCTCTCCTATTAGTAGTGTTAATGAAGTTTTCTTATTTGTCTCGTATTGTGGTCACTTAAGTTGTAGATCATTTCATTTTGATTCATGGTTCTAGGCTCTGTCAGGTGTTGACTGGTTATGAGAGTACTTCATTATAGTTGTGCTAAACCATGATGAATAATTCAACTTTTCTTACGGTACTGGTGTGACATTCCTTTGCAATCTAGTCCTTTGCTTGTTGAAAACATTGATAAAGTAAAATAATTTATTGTTGATTAGTTTACTCTTTTCTGGGGTTGAAAAGGTTAATTGACCACCATCATCAACATTAGTAATGACGCTATTAAGGCAGTTTTTTGTAGGTGTACACTCTGCATTTTTTCTATTCATGTTAAACACAAGAATTATTATTCTTCCCTTTTGCTCCTTTGATTGTTCTTGTGTCGCTTATTAAAAACAGTCTGAGTAAGAAACAGAAAGTCAAGTACTTTTTAACCCAGCAACATATCACGAGGCAAGATACATTTTCACCTGCAGGCTACCATTCTTTTGGATGGTACAGTGAATAGCGGTCTTGCCTGTTTAGATGATGTGTGCTCAGCCATAGTGAGGTAGTCAAAACACTATTTTTTGAAATTACAGATAGGGGAAGAGCTTCAAGGGTTGAAGTCCCAAATGTCCTCTTTGAGAACCTACTTATAGATTCTTAATCATTTCTTGAGTGCAGTTGAAACTCTGCCAGTCATTTTTGTTTTCATGTATTTGAAGTTTCACGAGTTGGTACTAGTCCCCTCTACTAACTATGGTTTTCACCCCAACAGTGACATTCCACAATGTTGTTTGATAATAAATTTTGTTATTTATAACATTACTCTGGTGTGAAGGCTTAATGATAAGAAAAGGTTTTCAAATAAAAGGATGTCAGTTCAAGGAATGCATGTTGCAAATACTTGATCACAATTTTTTTGACATGCACAATGTAATAACCTGAATAACCTATTGTGAACAAAGTGTGGAGAGTATGGGCTTAGTTTGAGCGCAAAGGGCAGATGTTAGAGTAACATGTTTTGTTTGCAAGAAATTACTAAAACTAACAAAGCCTGTACTGGGCGACGTTTGGTTTCAGGGGGTATGAGACAAGTGCAATCCCTTCGCACACATGGGAGCAGTAGACGAACAACAATACTTAAACCCAAAGCCTCAAATTAATCCTTCTGGAACAAAAGTACTCCACCTTGATTAGAGGCTTCAGTTTACACAACTATTGTTACTCAAGAATTGGCAGAATTTCAGCCAAGGATATAATAGGAAGGCAGCACGGATGAGTTATTTTAAGTTTCCAGCAGCTGGAGGTGTTCTGGATTATGGACGCAGTTAAACTCCTTCACTGCCCACAGCCAATGGTCTTAAAGTTTGTTGAGTCTTGTAACTTTTGTCACATTGAGACAAAATCAGGCAAAACAACATAGGGAAAACACCTAAGTTACATTTAATAATACACTTGTTAATTTAGTATTGTTATTCAGGCTTTTACCTTTGAGTCAAATTATGAAAATTGCAAACTAGGCCACTATAGATCTTTAGGGAATTATCCATTGTAACATTTCTACCCTATGCAGTGCATGAAAAGCATCCAAAATAAACAAAAAATAATGTAGAATGTGACTATGCTGCATGTTTGATGGGCACATCTTTTTGACTATTAAAAAAAAAAGAAAACTAGTGTTGCAAGTGATGATCAAGATGTATAAAAATTTAACACTGTACATACTAATAAGGTTGCAAGCAAACAGTAACCAATATTTTTTTGCCTTAATTTAACAAGAAAACATGAAAAAAGTAAGGCACTACTAGTATATTTTCTTCTGCCTTTTCAAGCCAAGTAATAAATTCTTGTGGTAGGATAAATTGTACTTTCCTGAAATAATTATTGCTTTCCTCAATTTAAGATTTTCAGGCTTATCTTGAAAGCATTCTTCAGCAAAACACACTAACTTTTCAAAAATGATTTGTCACAGATCAGTTTTTCACAAGACTGAGTCACAAAAGAGAAATAACATTTTAAATTAAATCTAGCAAAAAACACTAATCCCAGTCTTTCTTTATATCAAACTTCCACTCCCATTCAAGGTAGATATTTTTGTCATCGTCGATAAATTTGCTCTTTGCTGTGTAAGTACCACGCGCAATCATTCCCTTGGGGGCTTCCTCAAAAGGTGTTAGGTAAACGAAAGATTCAGGCTTTGGTCCATAACTTCCTACCATTAATGAAGACTTGTCAACTGAAACACAAAACCCATCATTATTTCAATTTAAAAATATAAGAAATGATGTCTTACGGTGCTTGAAATTAGCACTTGTTGGGTGATCCGAGGTGACCAGAACGTTTTACCAAATGACCAAACAATGGACAACCCACCCCCCCCCCCCCCCCCACAAAAAGAAAAGGAATTAATAATAAGCCACACCTGACTTACACGGCAGGTCTCTATTGCCAGTGTCTGATACCAGTAGTAGTCTGGGCCGGGTTGTTCAAAAGCCAGATTTAACATTACCCAAGGAGTTTATTTCTCTACTCCCAAATGCTGCTCAGTGCTGATATTCAGCAAAACTTTACATTAGAAGAAGTCAATCTTGAAAAACACAATTACACAAAAGAAACTTTCACCAAAAGGTTGAAAACATGAAACAAAACTTTACGCTAATGCTGGATTAAGTTAATCAGCTTTCGCACAACCGGGCCCTGAAGTCAATAATAATTTGTTTGCTATAGCTGAGCATTTTCCCACATTTTGAATATCTGAAGCTTTTACAAAATGATGGCCATTTGTATACTAGAGATGCATAATCCATTCAGACAAATTATGCCTCTCTATGTTATCCATCTAGTGTAAGGATGGGACAAACTATAGAAGATGCATAATCCAGCTGGGATGAACATTTTTCTGCGTGTGTTAAATTCGTCTAGTATAAAGTCCAGCACATGATGCACAATGCCTCTGGACGAACTATCCACTTTAGTACGTCTCCGAAAATGCACCAAAGTACGTAATTCATCCAGATGCATAATGTGTCCTGTGCTGCTCTTTATACTAGACGAATTTAACAGATGCAGAAAAAATGTTTGCCCAAGTTCGTCCCAGACAAATTATGTGTCTAGTATAAAAACAGCCACTGTCAGGTGTAAGAAAGTGCAAAAGACAATATCACAAACATGAAGGTGATAGAGATTGAAGACACCATTTTGTAAATGGCAAAACCTAAAACCTAAACCAAGACCTGCGAAAAAACAAAAGCGCACACTAGAACCAAGAATTTATCAGGGCAACCAAATTCGTGGTTGCCCAGCTGGGTTTTTTAAATAGATTTCAAGCACTGGTCACGCTTCTAGAATGTAATGTATTGGGGGGAATAGCAAGCTTTTTATGGCCTTGGAGAGTACAATCCCTACCACAACTGAAGGCCCATGAGGGGGAGGAGGGGTGCTACTTTAAATGTGCTTTTAGACATTTTAGAGATCCATTTTTCAGTTTCTGCATCAAAAAGGGTAAGTTTTTCTTGTGTTGTCTGTTGCCTTCTTTTCGCATTTGGGTCTTGGTTTGGGCAAACCTCTTACTGTAAACTGTGCGAGTTTACCTATTTTGGGACCATGCAGTAGTTAACATAAGTGCCATGTTTTATTTGAGCTCACCTATCACCCATCCATTACTCTCAAATGCCATAATATTTGACCAATGATTATTTATAGCCCCAAAGAGTAATGACAAAACATGGTACAAAATACTATTAAACCCAAGAATATTCCTGATTGTTCAGAACTCTCTCCTCAAAGACAACCATAGACACAGCAACCACTTCATCAGAAATTTGCATTTTATATTATGCTGCTTCTGAATTTGGCTTAAAATAATCAGAATACTTGAATAAAATACATTTAATGGAAACTAGGATGACCACACTGTGGACAAAGGGCTGATGTGCAACACACTCGCTGTAATTCTTGTTTTTTTTTTGTTCAGTCACTGCTGAATCGTAAGTGCAGCAAACAAATATAGGATCATGCAGGAACTTGTTACAAATCGGATGCTAACTAGCAAAAAAGTATTTTCCTTAATTTATTTCACTCATTCCACGTTACACCCACAATCAACTACATCGCAAAATCACAACAACCATGCTAAACCAAACTAAACAAGGCTGAAAAAACACTTAACTCTATCAAATTATTAAATTAATAATTTTATTGTCACCTCTTATTCCTTTCCTCAAAATAACTTGATGATACTTCAATCCAGCCACAATTTCCCGCTTTACCTACAAGACGCATTCATTCACATTTAAGAGGATTTCAAGACTAACCAAGTATCAGGACTATCAATTAAGTACAGACAGCTGACACAAAAGAATCTGCTACTTCACTGGGAAGTTGGCTACAATTTTCCCTAAGTTGAAACAGATTCTTTCAAACCTAAGATTAAAATTCCTTTTGAAAATGACAGCAGTTGGCTACTCTATTCAAAACAGTCACTAACTTCAAATTTTATTTGAAACCTACAAAGTATAATTAGTCAAGAGTCCCAAGTGATAAGGGAGAGTACATCACAGGTGCCCCAAGGGACACAAAGGGCACAAATGTGAGATCATTATTTTGACACAAGGCAGAGTCCAACACTTCCAAAATATTGACTGTTAATCCTTTTGTTTTTTGAACAATTAGTGGAACAGGATCTGAATGTCAACTGTTCCCGTGAAATCTCAAGGAGAAACTCTACAGAAAGAATAGAGCAATACACCATAATTTTGTCATGTCATGGCTTAGAATTCATCTCTCTTTTTAAATCTTGAAATAGGTGCACAATTTTATAAAACATTCTAAAGTCCCCTTCCAATGCAGTGACACCCTGAAAGACCTTCAACTAAACTGCAAAACTGCAGAGATCTTTTGATAAGACAGTCAGGAAAAACTTTTAATAGTCTCATATGGTTTTGTCTTAGAATTTTAGAATTTCAGAGTTTTAACCCTTTGACACCTAACCGGCCAGACTTCGTATTTACTCTCTCTAACGCCAGACGATTTTACAATGGGGAACCCCCAGGAGTCAATGGATTATTAACCCATTGTAATCCTCCTTTCAATACCAATAATAAAATCGTTTTTGTAGAATTTCATGTTTATATTGAAATTGACGAAAAAATTGTTTTTGACCTTATAGCGATATTTCTTGTTTACAAACATTGACCTCACATTTCTTTTGATATTGAAATTTGCCAACAGCCAATCAGCTTCTGGTTGCCATATCGATGACAATGAGTGATGTGACGAGAAATATCCCTATCTAATGAAAGGCCACAATGCTTTGCTTCAAAACTGAAATTATCTTTTGTAAGTTTCAATCAGAAATGAAAAAATTATTTTCTTAATTAGCTTTGACATGTAGAATTGTAATAAGTTGATGCAACTGTAATTTGTTCTCTAGTTTGGCAAATGAAGCTCAAGTCTACTCAATGTTTAATTTAATCGGTTAATTTGGTATATTGCCCTCCCGATCGGCTGAAACTTATCACATGGTTTACAATAAGGAACCTACCTTAAATGTTATTTTAATTTTATACGATACTCCTTCCTTGATCGTGATAACCTGACCCTTCAATTTGGACAAATCACCTGGGGAGACAAGAAAGGAAAACTATTTGAACATCGGCGTACGAAACTTTCACAAAATTCGATCGGTCACGCATCACCACATTGCAACTTTTTCATCGCACAAGAGTTATTTTGCACGGTGTAGATTAATTAATCTTTCAATTTAAGAGTACCAAAATGCAAAGAATAAAAAATATCTAAAAGCCAGAGATATGATGGTAAAGAGAGCAAAATGCTTATACAAACCTGTGAGATCTAAATCAATGTCTTGGCGACCTTCGATGACTACGGACATTTTCTCAACCACAACATTTGGGCCTCCGTCGTCACCACCTGGACGAAAAAATGTATTGTTACATAAGAATACAGATAGATTCTTGACGGTACAGTTAAATCTAGTTTCTTCGGTAAGTTGTAAAATTCTTGCCCGCTTGAGATGCACCGCTGAGTAGCGCTTGCTTGTATCTCACAAGGGACTCGTCGTCCGCGTCCAAATTTTGAATTTCATCGAGGGTTTTTTTAGCCGGCGCCTTGTAACCCGGTGTTTCCTCTGGTTCGTCATCCTCTATTGGAGCTACTTGTTCACCTAGGTCAGCCATAATCGTCCCTACAATTAAAAATCGGCCAAATTTCCTGCTCTCGGTAACTCCTGCCTTCCCTTCACGGAGAAGAGTACCACCCCGCTTCGCCGTGACGTCAGGATAGGCGAAAAACTAGGGACCAATAATAAGCTAAGATATATTAAGTATATGAATAACCAATCAAACGTATCTTACTATTCAACTACACTTCCGTGAAACAGAGGTAAATGTGTGAAGACAATAGCCCACTTTCGAAATCTCGACGCTCTGGGGAATAAACTCATACAATTTTAATATATCGAAATTGGTCTATTATAGACCATATTCGTATTCTCAGTATTGGACTGGACCTAGCTAGCTTGCAATGTAAGGTAATGCGGTCGAATCTTATCCTGTGTACATCAGGGGGATGTACACCGGCTTGCCGAATCTCTGCAAATGTAGGCTCGATTTCCGCCGCTCACTCGAGTTCGGGTATCCTCCCCGAGAAGAGACGGCTGGACGCGTGAGCGATAGATTGTGTCTGTGACGTAAATTCAAAATATAATTTATGCGAAGTTAATAGTTGCGGGGAAATAGCATTAGACATCCCAAAAAACACTGATTTTAAGAAAACAGATAATACGAGCTTGAGTTTGTGGATCGATGTGAGTTTGAATTCAACCGGCGAATCATCAACGAAATCTTCGGCTGCTTTAGCTCTCAGTCGACCTCATCGGTCCCCTCGTTTTGCCAGCAATAAACTCAGCAGTACTTTCAATTGATCTTGAGGAATTTTACGTGCTCGTACATTAGCGAAGTATGAGGAGAAAATTGCAATAGCAATGGATTTGAAAACCGTATTTTGACCTTGGCGCCAACTGGAAAATCAGTGAAGTTTGCGAACTCAGGCGGTAGAAAACGACACAATTCCCATTCTCCAGCTTCTCGAACACTTTTCGTTGTCGCAATCTTGGATGTTTCCTATTTTAAATCACTGTAAACCTCGAACAGGCCGGGTCAAAGAATACCTTCGCAGCCAAAACATATAATTTATGCCAGACGGATTTGTGCAGGCGAGTTTCTGATTGGCGGAGATTAACACTGGCTCACCTCACGCGTCCAGCCGAGATTTCGGGAGTGAGCGCTGGCTTATTTCCCGAAACAGCGGCTGGTAATCGAGCCTATACAAATGCGGATACTTTTTAATATATTCCCCCGTATTAGCCTCCATTGCAAGCTACTTCCAGTCCAATACCGAGAATACGAATAAAGTCCATTCCGACAGCGACATCAACGCAGATAAATAATGAAAAATAACCGTCGTTTAGCATACTTGAAATAAATGAAACTAATTACAAGCGCAGAATTTTTCTGGAGTCTTTACACTCAAACATCGATAAGAACTCTGTGAATGAAAGAATGGAGTTCCCAAGGGCATATGTGCCGCTGTTAAGATCTCTTGGGAGCCAAAATAAGAAGCAGTGATTTTTGAATTTTAGATTCATTGTTCCCCGAAGAAGAACCAGAGATACGGTTCGAAAATTTGGGAAACCTTTTTAATTTTAGATCAGTTTTAAGCCCCTTTTTTAGCATTTTATAAAAAATACTTTTTTTTTACCTCACTTTCAAGACAAACAATACTTATACCCAGGAAATTCTCTTGTTCTTTTTTTAAACCTGACCACCCGCCTGAGCTTGCTTGGCATAATAACAGAAGATGACACAAAAGAAGAAGAAAACGGCAAAAGTTGTTTATTTTGATAATGAAAACTTACATGTAATAACAGCACAAGGGAGACTTCTCTGCTCTAGTACGATAGAAAGGGAGACAACAGCATCGGACCGTCCTTAGTGCGGGAGATCGTCGTACCAACACTTAGGGTCTTAAAATAACTAAGGAGGAAGCTCTGCCTTTGTAAAGACTGTACATTACATACTGTAATGCATAAAAAAAATGGAAAAAGAGGAAGCTTTCAGCTTGTGGAAACAGAAGAAAAAGAGCATGCCTCATTTTCCGTTCCCTGGGAGGGGCCCTCCCTCCGGACATATTTGGTATTCCCCAACTGGTATCTGTTGATTGTGAAACCCTACATTTGTTTACTTCAAAGACAAAGAAGGCACGCTAGCGCGAACTTTGCAGGGCAAATTGTTTCGCCAGGAAAACCCAGGAGATTGTCTGGGTCTTTTGCACCTGAAGGTAAATGAACTTACAACTGTCTTATTCGACAGTATCTAAGTACAAATGGTCTGTTTGGGACAGTCATAGATGATGCTGCAAATTATGTTTTCAGTTGAATTTGGCCTTGTAATTGATACCTGCATTGAACAAATTTGATGACACAAATCAATTCTTTTCCAAGGGCTAAAAAATCTGGCAACATATTATATAAACTTCACATTTTCTAAGAACACTGAGCATTGAGAGTACATTTCCTGTTCTACAATGCATGTGGAATTGTTTTTATAAAGGGTCATGACATAAAATGAAAGATAGGGCCCCCATATAATAAGAGTATTTTTACTTTGAGCTCCCCCTATCTTGGCATTATTTTTACTAAATGCCCCCCCGGTCTGGTTTTTCAGACCCCCCGCCCCCCTCTTGATAGACTGCTATGCTCTTTTACTAGATGGGTTTATCAACTGAGTTGATTTGCTAAATAATAATTTGATCATGTTGTTTTGCCAAATGGGATCAAAAACTTGCGTGCAAACGACATTGTGAGGGGGAAGTGAGCCGCGAAAGTTTCAGGTCTGCATATTCGTGTATACTGTTCCAAGGAATTTTGTGACAGGCTCTAGAATTTCTATCTACAGCCCGTTTGTCTGTTGCTTGCTTTGATCAGTGCATCCCACGTGAACGCCAAATTGGCGTCTTGTATATGTATGTCTTTCATATACAGCCTCTTTGTTCTGTTCTATAATTATTTAATGTCATTAATTAAGCTTGCCAACACAGCTTTCTTCAGGTAAACTTGAGAATTTCTTTGAGGAACTTTATTTGTGTGTAAATTAGAGCGTTATTCCGGAAATACAAAATGACAGTCAAATTTGATAAAAAATGACATACAAGTGCCTAAAAGGTAAGAAAACAGGAAATGACTAATATATATTTCCTTTCAAATGATAAGACCTACAGGAAAGGCTTTTACCATATAAGGATGACAGTTTTCAACTAGACAGAAAAGGGGACATTTTTGCGTCCCTATCAGTCAGGGAGGTAGGTACGTCCCTTGTCACCGGCCTGTTCGTTGAATCTTGTGTCTTTAAACTAATGATTTTCTTTTATAATGCTCAGTTATTCAAAAGTCGCTTCCCATCTTTTGACTCGAATTTTGAATAACCAGCAAAAGTAAATAAAGCCCTAGTGCACGTTCGGCTGAAACGTATCCTATAACGAAAACCATTTATCAGGGGCACCCAACGTTAATTTTCGGAAAATATCTGTTCGGAAGACGATTTGAGATCTAGAATTTTCGGAACATTTGTTGTAAAATTCCTCGCTTGCCTGCCTATCCTAGGATTTTCGAACGTCTAAAATATGGTATAATTGCCTATTTTTAACGAATTTTTACCCTAAAAAGGTCGCCTAGAATTTTCGGGAACCTTTTTTCTGGCTGAAATTTTCGAAAAGGTAAGTTTTGATCCCTATAATTTTCGGATCACTAGACTTTCAGCTAGGGAATCCGAACAGATGAAAAGTTTTTAGGGGATAAAAATATGCCTCTATCTCCCGTTTAAATGCTAAAATACGTTTAAAAATGCTATGTTTAAGTGGTTTTGAACTATATTCTCGTTGGGTGCCCCTGATTTATTTACATCAAAGCCCTCGCTCACTCAAATTGTTGATATGATACCTGATCTTAGTGATCATGACATGGTAACTACTAAACTACTTCATAAAGCTTATATAAATAAGTCCAAGCCACGGCAAGTGTTTGCTTTTAAGCGTTGAAACTTTGAGAACTTTCTTCATGATCTTGCAAATAAATGTGAGAATTTCCCCTCCACCATTATCATAAACATGACGTCGGTCGAACAAACGTGGGTTGCTTTTAAAGAAATGATGATGAGGAATGCAAAAAAAACACTTTTCAATAAAGATTATGAAGTCTTTTAACTCAAATCCTTGGTTTGATAGGAGCGTCAGGCGTATGTTAGCAAAAACACCGCCTTTATAATCTTGCTAAACAAAGGTACTATGTAGAGGCATGGACCAACTTTAAATGGCAGCTCCACACAACAAATGTGGTAAGTTGACTTCGGTTGGGAACAGCACAGCCGTTCTCCCCACACCGGGCCACACCGGGTTGGTGTTTGTGTCACCTTGCTTTTTTTGTTTTATATTGGTAAAATACTTTACGCCGGAAGTACAAGTTAATTTTGATTGACAGCACTATATGTAGACTATCCGGGAAACATCAAATAATTGTCTTCGCTCGCAAACGTTCGAGGCATTCACGTGGGATGCCCCTCTAGAGTCGAGCTCATCGGCCCCCTCTTTCTCTGCAGTAATTTCAATTGATTTTGAGGAATTTTACTTGGTCTTACATTAGCGAAATTGGAGGAGAATGTTGCAATAGCAATAGATTTGAAAGCCGTTTTTTACCCTTGGTGCCAACTGGAAAATTTGTAAAAGTTTCCATCCTCAGGCGGTATAAAACGACGCATTGCCATTCTCCAGCTTCTCGAACACTTTCCGTTGTCGAATTCTTGGATGTTTCCCACCTTAAAAGCACTGTAAAGCTCGAACAGACCGGGTCAAAGAATACCTTCGCAGCCACAAATTGAACCAAAAAATATAATTTATGCCCGCTCGATTCGTGCAGGCGAGTTTCTGATTGGTGGAGATTAACAATGGCTCGCGGAGATTTCAGGGGGCAGCGCTGGCTCATTTCTCGAGACAGCGGGAGTACTGTGACTTACGGTATGTGACAGGAGTGAAGTTGATCCCCGCCTGGGTAGGGACATCTGGATGGGAGGTCATCGGGATATACGTTATGGCAATTCCATATGCATCATAACGCCTTTTTTTTCAATTAGAATACAAACTATGCTCATATTTATCGGAATCCTGACCATTCATCTGCTTTAGAGACATAAATCTAGGAGTAATCATAGATTATGAAGTATGTTCGTTGGGAGAACTAATCTCTAGGCGAGCCGAGATGCCATGAAGACGATACATTTATGCAGATTTATGAAAAGAACGTCTATCGAAAGTATTAGTACCGGTACGGTGAGGCCTGTGGAATGTGACTAAAAAATGAAAAGTTTGGAGGAAAGAGGTGATGAAATCTGGATTTTGGTGAACTTTTCTGAAAGATTATTACTAAGTAAATCAGCGTATCACGAGGAATGCCATCGTCAATTGCAGATATGAGGTATCAATGCACGTATGACGTAATCAAAAAGCAGACGAACGAGAAAAACGAAACCTTGCCAAAGCTCACTCTATGCACAGGACACCCAAGATTAGAAATTGCGTTCTGCTAGTCGAACGCAATTACGGCGATCAATTTGATCATCCTTCGTACAACGTTGCATTAATGTACACGATCGTCTACGTTTGCTTGAACGTTGTTAGACTGAACATACCGTTTTCGTGAAACGGCAGAAGGAAAAAGGCAGCTTGCTGATGATCTCAAAAGCTGCAGCTGACAGACAGAAAATCTGCTAAAATCAAACTTTACCAAGCAAGAGACTACAGGGAGCCCAAACCTACCTAGCCTACACCTCCGAAGACTTTTTAGCCGATTTATCTTCTCAATGTCTTCTAACGTTTTTACAGTAATCGTAGTGTTCAGTTACGGTCTGTGCTCTCGTTGTTTGTACTGTTTAAGTGACTTATGCTCAAGAGTTCCCGAGTTAGAATACCGCTGTAAGGAGTTCATGAAAACGAGCTGTTCGAAATGAGGGAGTTGGCCCTTTACTTAGGAAAAAATCGAGAAAAGGGGCTACTTCCGCTTCCCTAAGGGAAGGCAGAGTTCACAGGCATGAATCCTTGAGATTCAAAAGACTCTTTTGATATTTTCCCTTGAGCCGGAGTCTGTCCTTCGGTAACTTTCCGAGACCCTCCGACAACAGACACGCTCGATCTTTAAACAGGAATCATAGTCGGCGTCTACAATCTTGGGCAGATTAAATGGAACATTGAGACCACCCCTCCCCCCAAAATCAATTATGGGAAAATGGCGCGTTTTTTGCCTTCACGTGGCTTCATCCTTGATTAAGGGGGAAGGGGGCATTTCTGTTCCATTTTATTCTGTCCAAGATTGTAGTATCGAACGCAACACACTTGGTTTGCCGGGGGGGGGGGGGGTGGAATTCGCATAAGAAGGGGTGGGGATGTTCGTCGGGAATTTGGAATTAAACCCCTATAGGAGACCAATCTGGGCTTCTCCCAGGAATGGTTGACCCCTAAAAGAGACCATACTTAAAACATATTAAACAAATATTTCTTTATTATTTTTATTTGAAACCCTAAACGAGACCTTTACGGCTATATATGGGCTCCTACGATGAGACCAAAAACCGAAATGGACCTCTTCTGCTTATACGTTTTGATTTGTTTTCCCGTTCTAGACTAAGTGATTTTCCCAAGGGAATTTTCCTTTTTTGAATTCATACATAAGCACGTGTAGGCTTAACTACATAATTCCGGATTTTTTGGGGGAATTTTAGACATCAAAAATGAATTTTTGAAACTTTCGGGAATTTAAATTTTTTTTTGACAATTTCGAGAATTTTAGAGCAATTTGAACTTTCACCTGACATGTTGGAAACTTTTCACAGGAAAAAAACGTTGACAAAACGTGTCTTTTTGTATTCCAACCTACCAGGAGAGGGATCGGTCCGTTCATATCCATTCCTTATCAGTGGTTATTCACCAAAAGGGGTCCTACAGTGCATCTAAGCAGCGTTTTCTCACCGTAGTTTCGGAATCTGGATCTTTGCTTGATAGCAAATATGGCAGACTTTGCCCTATAAGAAACGAAATTTATAAGAATTTTCGGGAGTTTTAGAGAGTTTTTTGAGAATTTTAGACATTTCTAAAAGGATTTTAGAGCTTTTGTTCGGGAAATTCCAGAAATAATTTTTAGACAATTTTTCGGGAATTATGTAGCTAAGCCTAAGCGCGTGCATAAGAAGGCATTTGAAAGAAACTTTTCCCCAGAGTAACATCACTTGGTCTAAAACGACGAGCATCTCCCCACCTCTTTTATCTTTTATATGCAATTCCCCCCTCCCCCCCTTCCCCTCCGGGTTGGTCCGTAATGACCGGCAGCCGGTCAAGGTTTTGAACACTTCTTTTAAGTCATTAAAATGACCGCCAGGCAGATAATTTTTAAATGGAAATAGCCGCCACGAACTTCCCGTGTGGTAGGAAATTACCACTAGACAAGCGACACACTGATAAAGGTGCTTACCACTGCTTATCAGCTTTTATCGGGCTTTTAATTTGAAATCGTTGCTTAGACTTAAGTTCTGCTGTAAATACAATGTCAAAACAACGCTGTTTATCAGGCGCTATTTTAAATAGGTGCCTAAACCATGCCGTTTATTCTGTATTTTGTAATCTTGACCGCCTTCCGGCCATTTAGGCACTTCGAATTGACAAAAGCCATTTCCCTGCCTGATGAGCACCCTGTGTCACGCACACTTAACTGCGTGACAGTAATAAATGGTTAACTATTGGGATTTGGCTGTGCTAGGTATCTAGAGAGAAAACCCTGAAAAAGTAGATGGCCAGGAGAGGTTTAATATACCTTATTATATACTCAACAAAATATCATGTTTCTGATTGGTGAATGACGAATGAATAAATAGGTTATAGAGTGCAAAAAAAAGTAAAGGAGTACAATATGGAAGTTGCTGTGGAAACACAACGTTGTGGCGATTTTGTTCATTACTCATGCGCTCCTGGTTCTTCCTAAACTTGGCCTTCGCCAGGTAATCTTTGTGTTATTTCGTGACATGGCTTGCAACGCTTGCGTGACACATATAAACGTCACTGCCAGAAAACAATAAGGTATATAAATAAACCGTGATAACATATCTTCTCTCGGAATGATCATACCGAAAAAAAAGGGTTTTTTTCTGTTTTCTGACAACTGCTTAAAACTCGTTTTCTCTTACAAAAGACACAAGGCAAAAGGGAGGTTATTAAATTAATATCTATAAATTGGATAACTTCTGGGAGATTTTCAGATCAAATGCTTCTATTTGGGGGCAGATAAACATAATAGTTTTAAAAAAATCGTCTTAAAACTTCATCGAAAACAAAAGGTGTTATAAAACCATTTCCGGTACGAGAACAATGCCTTTGTCCGCCTTCTTCTATTGGGTCAGGCAATTGATAAAACATCGCCAGTCGCCGCTTTTATGGATTTGAGCAGAACCCAGTTCTTTCAAATTGAATTACCATTATCATACAATTTTGTGTTGTATACAAAACACCCTTATATCCAAATGTAAGTGTTCTCTATTGCGTGTCACCTACTAAAATATTAATCGCTTAAATGGCTCTTCGGAATTCCTAGCGTCTATTTGTCCCTTTTTGTTTTCCTAGGATATGTCAATCCTACTTTCATTTCCTTGGTCACCAAAGTGTTTCTTTTCGAGAAAGTAAAATCCTTTCCGGCTTGCAGTTAAGTACTGGGAAATATTCTTGGAAACAAGAGGACCTTAATTTGCAGATTATTCTCGAAGCAGCTCCTGTAGGCGAACGCTAGCTAATGGAACAATGTTTGCCTTGCCAAATTGAGTGTGCTCTGCCAAGTTGTGAAGAGGGGCAACAGAAGTGTCCCAAGGGCCTGCAAATTTGTAAACACACAATTATCACCGAAAATCGATGTGCTCAGCGATTCTGCATTGAGTGCTTAAAACAAGTCAAAATACGGTACATCCCACTTGCACTCGTTCAGTCACACGCTGTCGCGTGTAGATCAGCAAGCTTTCTGGAGATTTTACAACGGAAATGCCAAATTGAGTGGATTTCCCGCGAAGTTCGTTCGTCAGCTCATCAAGCTGCGATAGCCAATTAAAAGGCTCCGTTCCCACGCCTTGTCAGCTTTGATTGACCAATAGAAAACCTATTCAAACAATTGTTGATTGTCTTTTCAACTGTCAACCGAACGGTGAGTGCTTACACTGGACGGACTCACAGTACATCGGCTAGTTTTTGAGTTGATTCTTCCTGAGCGACGTCTCTGAGATCGCAGTGCTGTGGCAGCCAAAACAGCTTAGTTTGTTTTGACATCTGTTAACCAAACCAAGACCTCATTTATATCTCTTTCTCTCCTACATCATCTGCTACAGCCTGGTGTATTGGCACTGGAAAAGCCCGCATTTTTCCCGCGTTCGAAGAACTGTGATAATTTTATCAGCCGGTGAGTCACTTACACCAAACTGATCATTTGATTATTTTATGTTTGTGTTTATCTAACTAAGAATCTTTAAGCTATCTCAGCAATACAACTATATTTTTACCTGTTAATGGCCTGTTTACCGTTTAGATATGATATTATTCACAATTGTTGCCCCAAATAAAAACCTTTAAGGGCGTACTGATCTGACATTACAAATTGTTTTATTTATTAGTATGTGCCGATCTAAGAAGGTGGAAAAATGTGAAACCCTCGATCACTCCGGAAAACTGACCACATGCTCTTGTCATTGTTTATGTTCTCGAACACAGGCTATTCTTATAAAGTACTTTCGATGTATAATGTAGATACAGGTAAACTGTCAACCGTCGACGATTTGACTTATTTTGTCTCGGAGTGTTCTTATTGAAAGTTTATTCAACCCTATTTTTTGGTTCCTACCCTAATTCCTGTCAATTCTTTGTTTCAAATGAGCGAAAGAAACGCTGAGTGTTCTTATAAGCACCACAAAAGTACAGTAGCGTTCTAGCTTCAGGGTGTGTGCGAATAAATTGTAGACTCGGTTTTTTACTGAATGTACGACTTAATTCGTGCACTTCCGGTGAAAGGCTGCAAAGGTCGCAACGATTTCTATTGTCCGAGATATAAATTGACCACATCCGCGCATTTGCCTTAAGGTCCTGATTTGCTCATGATGATGATGAATTTTCCATCAGATGTTTTTGAGGACCACCCAAAATTACAGCATTTTTGATCAGGAAAATCGTTGGAGTTTTGTTTTTCGCTTTTTACTGGGTTTGGTGGTTACCTTGCGTCTCGAAAATTGCTTCGAATGCTGTCGAACTTTATTTTCGTCCCTGTGAGGCCCTCGTGTCTATTTCTTTGTTCAGGAATTTTGCTAATCCTCCTGTATCATTACGAGGCTGTAATCTCTAATTCTCTATCCCTCGTTTTAAAGCGTGCCGAGAATCCAGTCACTGATCCTATTTAACGTGAAGAAACCCGGGTCTAGACATATTAAAAGTTATCACAAGCGTAACATGGCGACAAACTGTCAACACGCTTAGCATTGAACCCCATTCAGACTTCTAAAGCGATTGTAACCAGGACTTAACAGTGAAAGAAAAACAAGGTGTTTCAACCCAGAAAAGCTCAAATATCTTAACATTTTCTAATTATTTGGCCGAGCGGCGTTTTCTGTCTTCTTGTATTGCAGGCTAAATTTTTAAAATACTTACATCATGACACGAAACCCATACTTGAGGACTGCCATTTGAATTATCAAATTTCAGGATAGCAATGACCTTTTTCCCCATTTCAATATCGTCAATGACTCAGTTTCTTCAGGGTTTTTTTTATTGTTTTAGCTTCTTTAAACTTTTGTTGTGAATCAGTATATGTAACAATTTCAAGAAATTGAGTTGTTTATTGCAAGGAAATGAAGTTTTCGTCACCAAGTTTAAATAGTGATTTGGTGCAATTGCAAGAATTTTGAACTGTAGAGTATAGGAAAAGTATCGGTGTGCCTTTTTTTCTTGGTTTAAAATAATTGGTATTTTGGTAGTACTCAGGATTATTATTACAGTGAAGCCGCTTAGTAGTCTTTTAAAATCACATGTATAATCCTAATATAATTCTGACTTTTGTTTTTAATGTAAATGAACAATGAAGTTGAACCCTTTTTATAATTGGAACAGAATATTTTTAAGTCTTTAATAATTTCTGTATTAGTTGACTGATTTTCAATAAATTATTATTATTATTATTATTATTATTATTATTATTATTATTATTATTATTATTATTATTATTGTTATTATTATCAGTCGTTTTGGTCTCTTTCCCAATGTTTACAATTGTCTGACAAGTTGTCATCCTAGTAACAATGCATAACCTCCAAATACAAACAGATATTTTGTGTGAAAGACGGTGCAGGAGATAACTGAACAAAGATAAGTTATGGAATCCTATCTGATTTAAACTAGCAATTTGTAAAGAAAACGTTTGAAATGAAAGTGGGCTGGCCTTATGGATAAGGGGTTTTTTTTACTTTTGAATTACTTGTTAGGCTCACCCTGACTTTTTCAGACAGTAAACTGTACTATCTGGAACACACGGGCTGAGACAGTACTTCTTCAAAGTGGCTATTCGTATGGGACCCGTACACCAACCTATTCATACAGGAGTCTTCTTAGAATTGATTAGAATGATTATTACAGGTTCATTAACACTCGGAAAGTCTTACCTCGTCTTTAATTCTTTTATATGCAGTTCAGAAATCAAACAACCGCATTGACGCCCGTTTAATTCCACGAAATACCTCCTTCATTCGAATGTGACCGGCCATCTCAGTGACCTGCCTTATGTTTCTCGCATTCAAGTCTAAGCACTCATTTTAAAAGGGTTACCTTTCAATTACTGCGTGACTATGTCCTTCAAGGTTAGGGTTAGAACCTCTAATCATTCTAAGAAAATTGCCGTTTGGATAGCAAATGGGGAGCTTTAGCAACAACGACGGGAACAGTAACGAGAACCTCATCTCAAAACATAAATTCGTGTTATTGCAATCACTTCGCGACTACTCCAAGCTTTTTAATGAGACAAAAGTGTGGCAGTCCCTCTGGAATGAAACCGTTATGAGTGGCGCTTAATTTTGGGGATATAATGAAAATTTATCTCCCAGTGCCGACGTTCTCCATAAAACCTCAAATTTGGCAATTTCACGTTGTTGTTTTGCTGACGACGGCAAAGAAATGGACAAAAATGAAAAATGCACGTGCAGAGCGCGCAAAGCTTTTGTTTTTGCCCTCTAAATATGCAAATTTGTGACGTTCTCGTTGCCGTCGCCGTTGTCTTTGCTAAAGCTCCCTAATATAGGTCGGTGTACGGGTCCCAGCCTACGAAAAGCCACTGCCAAAATAGGCATGTACTAAACCCCGAAACGCCCGCCTAAATACAAAAAAAAAAGCCCGAAACGCCGAAACGAAACCACCGGAACCGCCGAAACCATCGAAACGCTGGAACGTCGAAATGCTGAACATCGAAATAGACTCATATTAAACACCACCGAAACTCGACTTCCGGGTTGATTGTCGCTTCGTGTTTCAGTTGTTCTGTATTTACAATCCTTGCAGATTCCATCAGCTCATACAAAGAGTGAAACCAAAAAATTATTTTAATGTCACGCATGTGAAGTGTCTGCCTATCAACACACAAAGACCAAACGTAACAGCGCTTTCGCGCACCGATGGCTCAGATCAGCAACGGGCTGTGACGCGGGAGGTCGCGGGTTCAAAGCCCGGCCTGATCAATACTCAGGATCTTAGAATTACTGATGAGAAAGTGCTGTCTTTGTAATTTCATCTGCAAACGGTTAAACTTTCAAGTCTTCTTGGATAAGGACTACAAACCGTAGACCCCGTCTCACAAATATCTTTCAGTATGTTCATAAGTTCCCTGTGGTACGTTAAAGAACCCACACACTGTTCGATAAGAGTAGGGGATGTAGTCCCTGGTGTTGTGGCTGTCATGTTCTCTCCAGCAGAAGTGGCCGGCTTGGCGGTGATGTTTCTAAAAACGCTTGTGGTGTATGAGGTCACCTTAGCAGAAACAGCCATAAGTCAAAAAGGGACTTTGCCGAGTGCTGGAATATGTAGACGTAAACGTCCCCGAAGGCTTTCAGATCAGATTCCTGAAAATGCGTAAAAACGACGTTGAAAACAGTGCCAAGACCAAGGTAACAAGCAAAAATACAAGACGACAAAGTTATAATGAAAGAATGTTAACGCGTTTTTAAATTATTGTATTATCGCCACGTATTTGCATTTCGAAGAGGTAGTTTATGGTGGAAACTGAATTTGTGGATGTTTCGCTGGTTTCGTTTCGATGTTTCGGGTTTTAGTACATGTCCTAAAATATCCATTGTTTTGTTTGCTTACTGTTGGGGCACCATTAGACCTTGAGAAAATCTCTTTATGAACTTAATACAACAAAGTAAACCAACTTGATCGGACATACTGGTTATTTTCAGCATGAGAGAATTCTGCCGAAGATTATGACTGCTCCACCGGACAGCATTGGACTGGCGTTGTCATTCATTGCATCGGGCAATCAAGAGCTCCGAAAGCAGCGCTCGGAAGAAGCTGTTATCCAGTTTTGTAAAGGATATGCTTTAGAACCTGGCCTTATCAAAGATCACCTGGTCACCTTGTCGCAGAACCACTTGCAAAGCGTAATCTGTACGCTGGAGGACTGGTGCGTGTGTTATAGCGCGGAATCAGCACTCTTCTTGCTCAATTCTGGAGTGACCGTAGCCATCGAACAAATTTGTGACCTGGTTACATCGCCAGGTCTTCGCCCGGACAGTCGCGTGGCCTGGACTACAAAACTCAGAACGCAAATGAGAAACAAATGCTATCTTGAGGCTGTTAAAACATGCTGTGACGCTTTGAGAATTTTCGCTAACCACGGTGATACGGTTGTTTTCCTTGTGGAACGTGCCATGGCATATTTATTGCTAAGAGACAAGAGTAGCGCTGTGAAGGACTTAACGGATGCTTGTGACAAGGAATTTGAAGCTGCCGTAGAATGCATAAAAGAAACTGCAACTAAGATGATGCCTGTTGTATTAGAAGCGCTTTACGAAGTTATAGCCACTCTAGCGCAAAAGTCGGGCATTTATAGTATGGATGAGCGATTGTACTTAGTCAAGATCGATCGCATTGTCGTCAAATTGAATCCCACCGATTCAGCCACCCTTGAGGATTGCGCAAGTCACATGATCAAACTAAATCAGTTTAAAGAAGCGTGCACGCTGTTGTCAGACGGAATAGATTATTTGACCTGTGCCGGGAATAGGAAAGGAGAAGCTTTGGAGCTGTTTCTTCACCGAGCTCAATGTCACTTGGCTCTTCACCAAACGGAACTTGCAGTCAATGATTATCTCAGTGCTGTATCCATTGACGATGACATCACGCGCATCACCATACTAGCTTTACCCTCTCAGCTACAGGATGCCATAGCCTCACTTTCAAAGAAAATTGCATCCGATTTACTTACGCACTATCGCCTCAAAACGAAGCTGAGCAGCACTTGCTCAGTTGATTCTAAGATCACCGCCGACAGCCTCCTAAGGGCTGCGCAAATATACCGACTTGTGTACCTTTTGGACGGGAATAATGTGGATGCCTTGATCAACGCTGCGGAGTGCTTGAGACTTAAAGATAATGACACTGAAGCTATCAAGACCCTTGACCTAGTCCTCGAGATGCGTCCAACGTGCTCCAAGGCTTACTATACGCGCGCATTTTGTTACATGAAAACCGCTGACATGACCAACGCGCTCGCTGACTTTTCCACAACCCTAAATCTTCAGCCCAACTATGTGCAAGCGTTTTGTGGTCGCGCGTATGTTTGGCTCATGAATGGGCAACTGGAAAAAGGTGCAAAAGATCTGATAAGTGCAAGCGAGATATCCATAGCTGCCACCGTGACTTGGATCACAGAGCTGTCAGAATACAGACAGGAAACACTAAAGAACCAGTTGAAAGAATACCTTCTATTGACTTCAAAGAAACGGCAGGGTTGCGCGGACTCTCGCGTGGATACCTCGCTCATTCATTTGGGCGACGTCTTAACTCGAGCGTTTTCCACGGACTTTGAGTGTCATCTCGTGTTTGTGGAGATATTGCAGTCGCTATGCAAAGTAGACGAAGCTCAAGCAATTCTCGTTCGATTGATAAAACACAACCCCGACGACTACCTCGCAACACTTCACTTAGCAGCGTTGAAAATGAGAAGAAACAAAATGGCTGACGCGCTGGAAGACATTTGTGCACTTCTTAAAACCATTGGGGAAGAGACGCTTATGAGCTCTATGTTGAGATTAAGTGCGGGTGATCGCGCGCGCTTAACACGAGAGGCCCACTGCGAGGGTGTTCAGAGGCTCAATGCCTGTTCTGGGGATCCATTCGCAGAGTCGTATTTCTCGGTGGCAATCGCCGCCTCTCCAAACAAAGCTTGTGAATCATATGCGTGGCGAGCAAATTTAAGAATTCAGAAAGGAGAAATTGACCTGGCTATCAATGATTTAACTTTCGTTTTGAACCAGAAACCGAACTTTGTAAAAGCCTTATGTCAAAGAGGATTACTGCTGACTCAGAAGGAAAACCTGAAGGCTAGTTACCAAGACTTGCTCCATGCTCTCCTTCTTAATAGCCAAGCGCTTAAGAATTTTATTTTTTCACTCCAGGAAAGTCCCAAACAGCTTCTTCTTGCTTCCCTAGAAAACTGTGCTCAGCTACTATTTTCTCACTATCTGTCTCGTGGTTTCCGTTCCAAATGTATTCCAAAACTCTGTCACTTGTTGGTTGAAGTAAACGCGGAGAAGTTGTCGTATCACTGCATGTACGCCGATGGTCTGATCATCTTCGAAGATTACCGAAGTGCTGTCGAAGAGCTCGACATTGCTGAATCCCTCTGTCCCGAAGATGTTACGGTTCTTAGCCGAAGTGGACTAGTTCATGTAAAGCTCGGCGAAATTGAACTTTCTGCGGCAAAATTTCAAAGGGCGGCTCAACTTGATTTCGAAGCTGTGAAGTTTGCACTTAATACCTTGAACGAATACCAAAAGGAAAGTCTGGTCACAGAATCGCTGATGAGAGCTAATGAACTCACGAAACTGAACGAGAACAAGGATGCGCTTGGATTTTTCACTCTCGCGGTAGCTGCCTCTAATGGTAAACAGCTCGAGATTTTGCGGATGCGTTCCAAGTGTTTTGAACGCCTTGGGCGTTATCAGGACGCTGTCGATGACATGTCGAGCGTTATCACTTTCGGGACACCTGTTGTTGGCGACCTAATCACGCGCGCAAACTTTCACTTACTTAATGACAATTTTAAGGGTGCATCCTTGGACTTTTCTGTTGCTATGGATACTCAAGAACTAACGGCAGTGACTCTTTTGTCCTCTTATCCCGGTAAAGAAGCTGCTGTGAGAGCGTTTCTCAAGGCTGTGACCACAGATTTGAACCGCAAGGACTTTGAAAGCGGAGTTACAATTTGCACCTACGGTCTGAAACTAGACCCTAACAATGTTGAGTTAAAAAACCTAAAGCGCAAGTGTGAGCTAGGTGTAAACAACAAATGCTTTATTCAGTGAGTGGGTTGTTATTAGGCAGTCGCTGTAAGACGAGGAATTCGCTTCCTCACGGAAACCCCACGACTAAGGATCGATTTTCCGGTTTGATTCTGTCTTCGGTGATATAGCCGAACTTCATATATCGAACAAGGAAATTTGCAATTGGCTTTCCCCGTAAAACAATCACAGAGGGAGATTTCTAAACTTGTCAGGGCGCGGGATAGGCTCGATCTCGGAAAAATTTAGTCCTGTATCAGTGAGCATGTGCATTTTCAGGCGCGTCACGCAATCTCTCAAGCAAAAAAAGATTGCATGACAAGCCTAAGTAGCATTTTGGGCATACTATGGGGCTGTTATTGTAATGATAAATTTGTATTATAATTTTGATAATTAAGGTTTAGTATTTAGTGACATACTCGATGCTCAGAATTAATGTTGGCATCATTATAGCCTGCGCCGCTGGCGGGTTTGGTGAATTGTAGAAGTTTCTTTCCACCGTGGTTAACTTTCGAGTGAAAACAAGTAATAAACGAGCAGCAATGTTTTGTCGGCCACGGCTACGGCTACGCCTCCTGTTTTTATACCCGATATAACACGTACTAAGAGTTTTTTGAACGGCTTCAAAAACATTCCACAAAAAGCGTGCCCTTCTGGACTCAGAACAATGGTTCAAATTGTAAGAGGAGAATACTAACGAAGAATGTTATATCAGGATATAACGCTCATGCGCGTGACGTTTCATCGATGTTTGGATGGGCTATTGGGCTCATAAATTATTAACGAGTTTTTGAAGCTTCGCTTGCTCTTTTGACTTAAGTCCAGGTTTCCGCGCGGCCATTACATTCAAACAATCACTCGAGTCAACTCCGGTGGAAAAAAGCGTCAAAAATTCACCACTGAACCGCCTGCTACGCAGGCTAGCATCACTAGGGAGCTAAATGATGGGCAACGAAATTGGTAATGGCAGAAAGAAGGAAATGGTCACAAAATAAGATTATCATTGGTTAAAAGAGGAAAAGTAATCGCGCTGCTAATGCGTCACAAATTTTAGCGCATATTTTTTCGGAATTCTGCACAACAACGACGTGAAATCACGTGAGTGTATATGCATGCTATATTTTTACTGTGGAACCGCTCGTACCTAATTTGGGCCCCGACCACAAGTATCGGGATATTTTTTAATCCGCAAATTTTTCTTTCCGGATTCGCCTTCCGTCCACACTGATCCGGCGAATTCGCCGGCGAATCCGGAACTTTTTGAATACGCTCTCCAGAGTGGATGTTTTTTAATCCGCTATGAATCCGGAACCGTGTGGACGCTAAATCCGGAAATTTTTTTTGATCGAACCCAGTTCCTTACCATGAAATCAATTCTCAAGATGGCCTAGGGCTATATTAGGGAGCTTAAGCACGCGCATTTTTGAGAGGCGGACGGCAATCGGAAGAGAACATTTCGCGTGCCAGGACAGTGGTGTCTCCCAGATTATTATACTAATCATCTCTAATGGAGAAAAGACACTTAGCAATGTAAGTGTGGTTGTGTGAAGACAAGTTCAAAGGGAAAACAGCTCACTTCCGGTTGCCGTCCGCGTTTCAAAAACGCACTTGCTTAAACTACCTCTTTCCTTGAGGAGTCCTGAGAAACTAGAGTGAATCCGGAATTCATTTCTGATACGTGCGGGCAAAATTCGATTTGAATACGTGTGGATGGGGATATTTTTGAATCCGGAAAGAAAAGGTTGCGGATGCAGAAAATTTCGGATGCGTGTGGACAGGGCCTTATTCTCGATAATGCAAAGTTTTATTTTTAAGTGACGTTTTAATGGACGGTTGCCGTCGTAAATCTTAAAGTCCCTTTTAAGATCTATTACGGCGACGCGCTCCTTCTAGTTTGTAGCAGGTGAATAAATTGGAATAATCTGGAAAAAGTTTTGAAAAAGACTGCTGGCAAATTCCACGACGATCTCGTTGACCTCGTCCTCGTGTATTTGAAGGAACCTAAATGCGTTCTTAAGCTCCCTATGATTTCGCTTGCATTGTGTTGAGACATCTGTGGAGTTGAGCAAATGAGTAAAGTAATGTTCTGTAAAGGCCGGGACACACTAGGCGACAAGTCGCAGCGACATGTCTCTGCGACAGGTTGCTCCATGTGTACTACGTGCAAAACAAGTCGCTACGACACGACGCCTGTTCGGTGCACACGCAGTGATCTCGTATGAAGGGGAATGTGAACTAGTTTTCTAATTCAATATGGCTGACCATATGACGCTCTCTCATTGGTTCATTTATATTTTGTCGCAGCGACTTGTTGCCAGAAGTGTACAAACGATGCGACAACGCTGCTTTCGCTAATTTTGTCGCTGCGATAAGTCGCACGAATTCAAACTGGTTTGAATTCGTGCGACTGATCGCGGCGACAAAATTCTGCCGCAGCGACAATGGTTTTCATGAAATTAACCGTGTCACACAAGGCGAATTGTTGCGGCGACTTGTCCCCGCGACGTGTCACAGCAACTAATCGCCTAGTGTGTCCCGGCCTTAAGAGAACAGGACAGAGTTGGTTGAAGCATGGTTTGCGGTAAACCGTGTTGACTACTTGGACAACCTATGGGCTCTGGCCGCCAATAAGCCAGTGTCGTCCTCAAGTCCTTATGGCTCTCGTACCCCATGGAAACCAAACAGCTAAACAAGTTTCAAATCAGTAATTTTAAGTGAACTGGGTTTAGATTTGTGCCATTCACACGCGCGCGCAAAAAACGTAACTGGTTCTAAACAAGTTTAAAGTGAACTAATAATAATAATAATGGCTTTATTACAGTGTTTCCACTGAAAGGTGGCTCTTCCTCTGTAAAATTTACAACAATACTATAATAATAATAATAATAATAATAATAATAATAATAATAATAATAATAACAATAATAATAATAATAATAATGACCATAGTGATATTAATAATGTATAATATTAAGGACACTACAACAGGTAAATAATCAAGGATATAGACAAATCAAACGTGCATTTGCCCTATTTATCAGATACTTCCTCACTTGAGTTTTACAATCAATACTACGCGCAACCGAGGTAGATAAACACTTGCTTAACCAATTTCTCGTTCGTACCAACAAGCTTTTGCATTGAAGCCACGAACTGAAAAAAAACAAGGAGATTTTCAAAACAATTTATCCTTTAGTTATAAAATCGCAGCTTGAGGTAACGTAGGTCGGTTGTACTGTAGAAAAACCAATTTTCGAATTCTCACCGCTGCACTGGATCTACAGTAGCATGAAATGGGGACAAATGCGGGCAAATCTTTTCACACATAAAATAATTTGCCCGCATTAACCTCCATTTCATGCTAGATCCAGTCCAGCCGTGAGAATTCGAAAATGGTCTATTGGCCCAATCATTTTGCACTTAGTATATGAGGTTTATAGTAGGAAGTTTGAGCAAGAACAGTCGCAACGTCAAGGAAAACATGACTTAGCTCTGTCATAACTATTTCGCGATTATTCCATCTTCTTCACGGGCGAACTATCCTGTAACTGAATGGGTATGAACGGTTTTAAAGTAACGACGAAAAATGAATGGTTCATTGTCTGCCCACGTTGTCATCAAAACCTAAAATTTGGTGATTTCATGTTGCTTTGTGGAGCAAGGCAATATGTACAGCACGATTATGTATATCTAATTCTTGCTTTGTGACGTTGTCGTTGCTTCATGATCAATTCCCCATAGAGTGTTTTCACTCACGTGGTCAGTAACCTTGTTTTTCCATCGAAACAAAGGAAAACGTTCGCATGATAATAGAGCTCAATTCTCAGAGGATTAGTTGGGGAAACCAACATGGCCTCCGTGACGTCACGTGAAACACTGTTGATTGGAAAAACCTTAAATAACAATGACCACAACCAGATTTTCTGAGCCCGCGAGACTGAACACCCCCAGCAAACCATTGTTTTAACGATAACCGCTGGTCAGCAACCTGGTTCTGGTCATTGCTGTCTAAGGTCTTCCTGTTGATTGACACCGTTTTGGCCATGATTACAAGAAATGGGATGCATACCCCAAGGCAACTCAGATAAACTTTACGAATGAGTCTTAGTGTCAACTATCTTCTTTATGTTAGCGTCCGTGTTATTTTTCGTGTATGGTTCTGTTTGCTAGGGGAACAGTTTGTGACTTTTATAGCTTGTGTTGCTAGGAAACTGATATTCAAGTCGAGGCGGTAAGAGAACACTTTTTCAAAAAAGGCGTAAATCTTGTTGCTTGGATAACCCAGATGGTTGAACGTTAAACAGCTAGTGAAGAATTTTCAAAATATAGTCTTCCACTCTTCCCTCAGAAAACAGAACAAGAGTTTCTTTAAAGATAAGAATTCAAATAACAATTGCGTTCTAAATCGCAAGATTTTTACTCACTAATTCGTCATGTTTAATATATCCATCTATGCAATTCTAATATTAACACTCACACTTCGAAAAAAGATATGCTCATGAAAAGAATATTAACACGATATGCTAGAACGAATAAATATATTACAACTTAACTTAGGTTTATCAATTTAAGCGGAGGTTTTGTAAGAAATCTACACTGTGTCACGCCGAGCTTGATCTTAAAATTTTGCGTCTGCTTTATTTACATCAATGAGAAGCGAGCCAAAACCTGTCACGCGCGCAATTTCCCGCGCTGTTGTAATCAGTCCTATCAAACCGCGCTGCTTGCCTCGAAGCAATCACCGATTTTGGTTTCACGCCACTCGACTGAAAAGTGCTCTTCCCGGTTTGTTCAATAATACACTTCCTGATTCGCGGAATCTTTTCACCAACCTTAAAAATATTTGCTTGCTCACGCGTATTTTCCCGCGCTTGAACATTTTGTGTCTACATCCAGAACGAAGTTACACAGCATAAGGGTCGTGACTAGAATGGATACTCCAAAATAAGGTGAGACACTTAGTTTTGTGTTTAAAGTACCAAACGATCTTACCAAAAGTTTTACTAAGTTTAAACATAGTGTCACCAGAAAAATTTATGAACGCTAACCAGATCAGTGCCTAACCCAGCGGTCATTCTCTGCCGAAGCAGAGGGTTGTTTATCTACCAAAGCGGGTTAACACTCAGGCCCGGGTTGCTGGAAGCAAGGTTAGCGTTAACCAAGCGTTAAATACCATGGAAACCTATGGGTTTTGATACCTCTTAAACATCGCTTAGCTTAGCGCTAACCATGCTTCGAGCAACAAACGTTACACCTGCATACAGCTGTATGTGCCACGAAGTGTCTCACCTTGTGTTGGAGTATCCATTCTAGTTCAAAAATACCATAATACTCTTTGTTTGCCCTCCAAAATTCTGCATAAGCATGCATTGTTTTTATTTTCTCTTGGGACCATTGTAAGTCTCAAGAGAAACTGGAAACAATGCTTATGCAAAATTTTGGATGGCTAACAAAGAGTATTATGGTATTTTTGAAAGTGGCCAATGAGGATGTTCAAAGCAACGAGAACAGCAACTTCAACGAAATACAAACTTCCGTTATCTCAAAAACTTCGCGATAATTTTACACTGAATAGTGCAAAGCAGGCGAGGGTTGGTAGCAACGTAAAGATTTAAAATGTAACATTGACTGTTGTGTGCTGTCAAAGTAGCCTTAATTTGGCATTTCGCCGAGAACGACTTATAAAGAAATGTTCTTAAATGCCTGCCGCACGATTAGCTCCACTGTTGTCAACTCTTGGGTCTTCGTCGTCGACGCTGCTTTAACTCCCTCATACCTGATTGGCTGCATTTGCGATATTGATTGGACTGTCGTTTAAAACTAGAAAAGCCTGAACATCATTTCGTCACGTCTTCTAAAAACCTCAAGTTGGTCCGCGTTCTACGTCGTTGTTCGGGAGAGAACGGCAAGGAATGTAAAAACAAGCGAACGCAATTGTTTCCTGTCGACTGATTACAATCCCACGGGCTTAACTGCTGAATACCCCGCCACTCCAAAAGTGATCTTAAAAAGTGTGGCTACGCGGCTACGCAGTCAGTCGTTACCACTCCTCCCCCTATGTTAGTTAAGGAAAGAAGTGGCTACGCGGCTACGCAGTGGTCATTAACGAGATCTTGAGCTGAATATAGCACTCGTTTACTGATTAAGCCTAAGCGTTCGTTTCAGAAATTAGGCCTAAGAAGTCTTTAAAAATTTAAGAAATCATTTCACGGTTCGGTTAACTACGCTTTTTATTAAACGAGATCGTGTGAAGAAGGGTGGTAGTAGCCACTGCGCAGCCGCGTAGCCACTTTTTTCTTACTAACATATTCTAGGGGGAGGGGTGGTAACGGACCACTGCGTAGCCGCGTAGCCATCACTTTTCAAGATCCCTTTTGGAGTGGCGGGGTATTCAGCTGTTACTCATGGCAAGTTCTAGAAAGTATTACTTTGACAGCAACACAGCAGTGTTAAAACTCTTCATCTGATTCTATTAACGTGGTATTCGCATTACCATACTTAAAACCATGGCCATCCAACACAGTAACCTGCATGCCAGGTCTGATACTGTCTAAGTTATCCACGACAGTGCTCCTATAGGAGGTCACCTCACCACTCTCCGGTATAGCTGCCCTCTCCTCGTCAAAAACCGTCTCTTCGTTGACTCTGAGATTCTGTGCATTTTCGTAATGCTGATACGATCTGGAAAAGTTATGTATTGCATCGTCCACAATGTCTTTCGGATTAATGGTTTGTCTAAGGTTTCTTGATATGCTTTTCAAGGCGGTTCCTTCTCCTCGCTCGTTGAGTTTCTTCTGGTGGCGGTAGATGGAGTAAGGGAAAGCGTATCTCAATGCAATGGCCGCGAAAAACATTTCGATGCAGATGACAAAATTTTGATAGCCTGCAGCTATAGTTCCCGCAGATAAGTCGTGATACGTGCGGATAGCACCGACTTTCTCCAACACTGCTAGGAGTACACCTGAGTTTTAAAGAAAAAAGATGTCAAAGACGCATGAGAAATAATTTCATACAGGAATTTGTTATCCTTTGACTCACAAATATCCAGGTTACCAGCTCATGCACTGTATGATCGCGTCAAGTGTTAGCAAGCTGATGTGTTTTTGAAACATTTTTTCGAAGTATCAAAAACGTGTAGAAAGCTCGTCTCTTTACCATCCCCAAAATCAACGCTACATCTGCATGATCCAGCACTTGGGAAAGTCTCCTTTCAAGGTATGGAAGGTATGGCTGTTTTTGCTTTCGTGCCTCGCACACCGTAAGCTTTTTTGAGGCATCACTGCCAAGCAGGTCACATTTTGATGGAAAATTCAGGCCGGACTACAACCCCAGGAACTCCATGCCCCCCTACTCTTTTCGAATAGTGTGTGAGATCTACATCTCGGCTACATCTACATCATCTACAGGTTTCAACACTCGGCAAAGTCCCTTTTTGACTTATGGCTGTTTCTGCTTAGATGGCCTCATGCACCGCAAGCCTTTTTAGAAACATCACTGCCAAGCCGGCCATTTCTGCTGGAGAGAACAGGATAGCCTCAACACCGGGGACTTCATCCCCTCCTCAGCTCCTCTTCTCGAACAGTGTGTGGGTTCTTTAACGCCAGTTGTTTCTTACAAATTAGCCCTTTTTAACTCACTCTTAGCCTGAAAATTCGAAAGATTATTTCACCTTGAACAAGGCAACAAGGACTAATTTGCAAACAAACAAAAGAACACTAAAATTGTGGCCATTTTGGAATAAGGAGTATCTTTAAAGAAAAGCAAATCAACTGTGATTTGCTTTATGACTTTCCCGCGCTTTACAACGGCTGCCAGAATGTACTTGTCCCACATTACGACTGGCTCATTTTCATTGTCAGCATCTGCTAAAAAAAAACTCAACAATTGAAACCCGCTCTAAGAGAAGAGTACCCTTCAAAAAGAGTCACCTTCGATCTTTCCCAGGAAGAGTTGATGAATGAAGAAATGGACAAATCAAAATGAGAGTATGTATGAACATACTGTAGTAAGAAAAGGGAATCATGGGTGTTCAGTAACCGTTTTACAGTAAATAAACAAATTGAGAAAAGAGAGAATGTGTGGAATGTTTGGAGAAATGTCAAACTGATTGCTTGAACGAATGGTCAACTGAATAAATAAGAATTGATCTGTCAATCAATCCATCAGATTGTGAAAAGATTGAAAGACAATGCCAGCTTATGTGTGCTTTGAGTGCTTCTTGTTTCCTACCTTGCCAGAATGACATGAAAATGACAAATTTGATGGTGAAAAACTTCAGCACAGGATAATAAGGACTGAGCATATCTCTTGTGGCCTGATAAAACAGAAACAACGCATACAGAGCCAGGGACACAGTAATGTTGTACACTATTGTGATGTAGAGATATCCACGATCGGCCCTAAAAGTGGAAAGAAAGGAAAAATGTCCAGAAAGAGAGCCAAACGTCAAAAGAAAGTCAATCCACAAATTGCCCCAATTCTCTTCACTTAAGAGAAATATAGGATATTACACGGCCACGTGGTATCTTCTAACGGCCATGTAATATTCTGTTTATTATACGTATATTAAACACCAATGAAATACTAAATCATTTCACGAAAGGCATCGAAAGGCGCGATTTTTATATGTAACTATACGACAGCGATCTTTTCACATGTGAAAATAACATGTTATCTTTACGTGTGAAAATATCATGTTTCCGCGCGAAAGTTCACTTGGTATTGCATTGGTGTTTATATAATAAAGAGTAATATTATTATATTAACCCATTGATCACTACGAATGAGACCAGGTCCAGGGGTCAATTGGTTCACTCACTGACTCCTGGAAGTGAGACAAAATAGATTTTACTCTGTCTAGAACCAAGCAATTTTACTTGCCAATGGGTTAAATTCAATTTAAAACAAATGGTAACGAGCTCTGCTGGCCAATTTGCAAGGAAACCAAAATAAAGTCTATTCCACTCACACGTAGCATGTTATTGAGGATAAAAATAAATTCTTCTCTTCAGAAAACAAAAGTGTAGATATCACATAGATGTTTCACTTGGCAGTAGAGCATCAGTACTAGCTGACACCCACAAGGAAGAAATTGTGGGCGACTCAGGGGGCAGCAAGTACTTTTCACAAAATTTAATAATATCTTGGCAATTTTCTTGTTTGAACAAAGCTTAGGATGCATTTCCAAGTATCAACAAAACCGTGAAAACAAACTAAACATACAAGACCACTTAAAGGGATGGGTTTAAATGAAAGAATATTCTTTTCAATGGTGCCTCATGGATACTCGGAAAAATTCTAGCTTCGCCTTTGCAGGAGTCAAACCTTAAGTTCAATGTCGTAACTCCAACAAGTCTCCTAGAGTTCAGTGATAAAGCATCCTTGCTAACTAGTAATCCCAAACTAGTAATCAGAAGGTCGTAGGTTGAACTCCTACAAAGGACTACTCAATTTTTTTTTTGAGTATTCACTTTAAGTCACCATCAATAAATAAAATTATGTCTAAAGCTTGCACACACCTGAAAGGCCTCAGTTGCTTCTAAAAAATGAATAACAACCACAAAAAAATAATAACCTACCGCCAGTCTCCATCAGAGTAATAACCCATCGGCTGAAGAATTAATGTGATGGCTGCCATGAGTGGTTTAATTACGCAGTATTGGAGAGTCGCCTGGATAAAAATGTACACATCACAATAATCTCCTGTTGATATATTAGGTTGCATGGCAAA
The DNA here is from genome assembly GCF_036669935.1 of Montipora foliosa. Classification (NCBI taxonomy): domain Eukaryota; kingdom Metazoa; phylum Cnidaria; class Anthozoa; order Scleractinia; family Acroporidae; genus Montipora; species Montipora foliosa. The sequence continues at coordinate 8,775,924 of NC_090877.1, read as the reverse complement.
AATGTAATTTAAATGTAAAAAGTGGGAATATTTTTGCATAATTATTTACAGTGGCAAGCTGGTGGCATAACATTGCATAAGTCATACATATCTCCTGCAAAGTCATAATCTTAATTATACCTGTATGTCATATTGACTTGTTAAATGAATGTATGGTATAACTTAGGTAAATGAGAATTCTGTCTCTGAACAAAATGGTCACTGACAGTAATATTATTATTACTGAGTACAACCATTCTTGCGTTATTGAAATAATTTGACCTGTAGCAGGACAAACTGTCTCAGATATAAATCTACCTGTGAAACACGATCTCTGGAAATTTCAAAACTCACCCTTTTACAGAAACGCAGGAAAACTATGGTGTGCTGGCATCCAGTGAGACAACATGTGCACCACAACCAGCTGGCTCTAAAAAATTATACACAGCAAGTCCATAAGAACATGGACAAAAATAAGTGTGGTAATTCTTCATGGAAGGGGATATAGTGTTTTACTGCTTAACCCATTAACACCTCAAATGCCCTAGGATACCCCCAGTTGGTGAGTAAAATTGTCTGGCATTAGACAGAGTAAAATCTGTTGAGTCTCCCTCCCAGGCGTCAAATGGGTTAATTAATCCTTAAACCCCTAAACTGGCCCCACTGACGAGTACAATCACCTGGCGAAAGTAAAATCTACAAGTCTAGGAGGAAAAGGGCTAATCAACTCAAAATGTCATCAACAATTGTAGCAATTGTATGCTTTGTAATACCGGTAGTTAACTTAGAGACTCTATGTCATTAAGCAAAAATTTTACTTGTAAATAGGTTTTAGATTTCTTTTAAGTTTCCCTAGCTTTTACTATTTTTAGCATTGTTATCCTAGATTATTTTATTTTTGTATCACCAATTAGTGCTATGCACTAGAGATTCTCAACACATTAAATAAAGTTTATCATCATCATCATCAACAACCATAACCTGTGAAGCAAGTTACCACAGATTGCTCTTGATAAGATCTTAATCTTATGGCCTGTGCAACCATGCAAGTGGTAAAAACAATTTGCAGTAAATGTTTACTAGGACCCCTTCTTTCCATGAATTACTCAGGCAAAAACAAGGACATCCTAACATTCTTAACTCCTTATGTACAGCACAAACTGCTACAAAGTGCAAAACCTTAACATACAAAGACTTACTTGATGGGTCGGCCTCTTATTTCACTCAGGATTGACATTTCTCCACCCAGATATTCATAACACAAACTCAAAAAGTTATAGATGACAAAGGCTGTAATAAAATAAAGACAGTTAAAAGCATTATACTTGGAAGAAGAGGCAACTGCTTTCTAATTGCCCAAGCACCCATGTAATGAATATTCCAAACGTTATTCCTTTTCCAGATAAAGGAAGGGAAACTGTGATATTTTTACAAGCATTAAGGATTTTGCACCCAGGATCTGCAGGTAGACCTGAGTACAAATGCTTTACTGATTTGGGAGACTGTAAAATAAATCTAATCAAAATTCACAAATCAAATGATGGTTTTTGGTGAGAGGGAAAACTAGAGCAGTCCCAGATAATATTACCTCTCAGAGCAGAGTGGAGTACTAACAAACTCAACCCAGAAATGACATTGAGTCTAGGAATCAATCCAGACTGGCGCTCTCACTAAGCGCATCAACCCGACTCCCCAAACATTTTATTTAAAGATTACAAGTAGTGAGG
>NC_090877.1:8766718-8769218 GCF_036669935.1 Montipora foliosa | reverse complement strand
CCACCTATGATCGACCGAGCCATAGGCCTTGCGCACATCTACCCAAGTAACGCTGAGATTGCGCTTTTGCCTATGACAGTGTGAAGTTACTGTCCTGTCAATCAGTAGGTTGTCCGTCGTTCCACTGCATCCCGCCTTTGTTCCCCTTTGCTGTTCCTCCATTCGATCGTACACCTTCAGATGTTGGTCCATGGGCCCCAGGACATACGAGGTGAACCATGACGTATTTAAACACGTGATAGGGCGCTGGTTGTCACTGGTGAAATCACCCTGCTTGGGTATCAGCCTCGTCTTAGCCCTTTGTGAACCAATTAGGGTACGCGCATGAACTGCTGGTGATGGTTTTGAAGGCAGATGTCACGCCCTCATGCAGTGCACATGCTCGCTTCCACCAATAGTTAACCACTTCATCAAGACCAGGCACACTCCAGTTCCGCTTCTTTAGGATAACCTTAACCACCTCGTCTGTCTCCTGGGTCCAGGCCCCCAGCGTTGGTGAGGGGCGAGGGGACACGTTGACTAATAGCCAACTCTATTTCCTTGAGCCATTCTGCATTTTCATCCTCAGTCCCCTTCTACTCCCAGAGTTTTCTCTAAAACCCCTCAGCTTCGACAATGTCACTAAACACAACTTTGCTCGCGCTGGCCTGATCTTCGTATAGCCTGATCTGGTCTTCGCATAGCTACTTTGTTCTTCGGCTGGGCATTATCTGGATCTTCCGCCGCCATCGTCGTAATGGTAGCATACACTCGGCCAGGGTCTTCTTAGCTGTGTAGCTAAACGCCCTCTTAGTAGCTTCGGCACGGCCGGGGTTTGAGAGGCCCCGTAAATTGTGCGAATGAATCCTGGAGGTTGGCTCAAACAAATTCTTTAAACCATCCGGATAAAGATCATTCAATGATTTAAAAATACTTATCGTGAGCTGCTTCGAGCGTGTTTCGGGCTATGAAATAAATGTTTCTAAAAGGTCTCCTCGTATTTGCCAAGCGCCATGGGGAAAAGACCGTCTAAACGCTAGACCCGATAAGCGAACCAAAACAAGGCACCGGCTCACAGATAAAGAATCCGGCAAGGGAATAAAAAGCATCATTTGGCCCAGAACGCTTTCGTGGGAACTGCATGACCTACGCGGTCCGTACAAACGCAGTGGGCTACCCATAAGATCCCGGGCTGAAAAAGTGTCAGGGTGCAACGAAGACTTTGACATAAAGGCGCTGTTTATACACTGTGCGATTTTTCGTGCAACTTGTCTCGCAACGCCATTGCGAGACAAGTTGCACGAATCATTGCCCATGCGAGACCGTTTGCAGAAACCGTTGTGGAAAGTAGAATTGAATTTTACTTTCCGCAACGGTTGCAGGGAATTTTATAAGCATTGCCCAGTGAAACATCTGTTCAGAAACTTGTATAGCAACGGTTTGTGGCACCCGCCAATGAAAATGTTCTTTTAAGGCGCGTTTACACGACAGAGCACAAATGGCCCGTGCCATTTTTTGTATAAATGGCGTTGCGAGACAAGTTGCATGACAAATTGCACAGTGTAGCAGCGCCTTTAAGCCGATAAACTTTTTTTTTATACGAACGTTTATACGAATGTCTAATTTTGGGTCTGAGGCTGAAGTTCATATTTTTTGGGGGAGATTTGAGTCTGAGAACGTTCTTAACAATGTTTTTAAAGGGTGTGTGGTATTCAAAGTTCGACTACAAACTCAATATTCTCAATTCTTTCGTGCATCGTGCAATGACAAAACCACATTGTTAACTTTCTTAAGTATTTGCGATAATTCATTGCCATGTTAGACTACAGTTTATTCTACTTGCAAAAACAAGAAACCAATAAGCGAGTGAGTATGCTTAAAATTTTGGTTTATCTCTTCCTGGACGTTTTATGAAGAAGGTTCTTATGAAAATAGTCACGGTATTGTTATTTACCTCTCTGGACTCATCAGAGGTGGCTGTATGTTTTTTAACGTCGCTGTTAATTATATGCCGTATGTGCCTCGTTATTAGTAGGTATTTAATAAGGACAAGTAAAAAAAAACAGAAATGTTTCTCGTCCCCCCGCTTTCCTTTTTATTTCCGGGACGAGAAACATTTCTTATTTTTCACTTGACCTAAGCTTCCACGAGAAACTTGGGAAACTTTCCTTTGTAAATATCTTGGTCTTTTTTTCTTTATCCAATTTCTTGTCTGTCATTTCCTTCGCAAAATAGCAAGCTAAGGGTAGTTTATTTTACGACTTTCCAGGGAACCTTGCTAATACGTGGTTTTCACCAGTTACGTCATCGCCGCCATATTGGTGTACGAAATGCTCTTTTTGTGGGAAAGATCTCATGTATATACCCACCACGAGTCCCCAACTACGTAAGACACGCTAAATTATTCATATTCCCAATATTCTGTCATTCACATTCATTTACCTATATAGATATATCCATTAACCTTCATTTATGTAAATATACCGCATATACCGTCATCTACCTTCAATCACGTTTATTA
>NC_090877.1:8756718-8761718 GCF_036669935.1 Montipora foliosa | reverse complement strand
AGTTTCCGGTTAAATTCTGACCAGAAACGAACTCAACTTGTGAAACTATATACTTTTGAGAAATGAGGGCTATTTTAGGAAAGGTTTTTATTTCTTGCCTTAAATGAACTAATAATCGGAATCTACAATTCCTAAGCTTCCAGAAAATATATACTTTATTGGGGGTTTTTATGAAACGTGTGACCGTGAAGCATGCAGCGATAACGCGAGGTTGCCGTTTGGGGTATACTGATTTAAAGGACGTAAAACTCATGAAATGAATTGTTATGCTGCGTTCTTCCAACAGATCAGCATTACGTTTTTCATGAAGAGATTAAATCTGTTAACGACTTCGACGCGTTTAGGTGATTAATACTGGGCAATAGTTTTGAAGTTCTTTATTTGCTTTTGTCTGTTCAGTCTGTTTTGTAGCAATAGTGCTGGTTTACGGTTTATCTGTGGATTTTCTGCAACGTGAATGCATAATTGTTGTACATTTTTTGGGCGTATGTGGTTTAATGAGTGCTGGTGTGGAAGGAGTTTTTTCGACGTAACTCTTAGATTTCGTACATGATAGAGTAAGGTAGTAGAATTTTAAGTCTGACTTTCCAAATTAAAGATAGAACCGCAAGTCATTAGGATACCGTGTTGGTGCTGGTGACTTTGTTAAGCTGAAAGCAACTAAAAATGCTGCTATAATCGTCACTTTGTTCTTAGATAGGAAGTAATGATTTTGCAAATATCATTGCTTCTGTGTGAATTAAGGATGGAGTTGTAGCTAGTTGTTGGGAAAGAATTTGCCCAGCATTGTTGTTTCCGTGTTAGCAGCCACTTTCTCGTTGCAGTATCATAGGAGTTGTCGTTCTTTAATAAACAGTAACTGTTTTCAAGTTAAGCTATGATCCTCGCATTTATGAACGATCAGTATCCCTGTTTCTGAACAGCATGTTGTCTGGGTATTAATTTCGCTACGAACGAAAGAACCATTCACCATTTTTTGATGCTTTTAGGAAGCTTGCTGCGATTTTTGCTACGCTTGGATGTTTGGAGGAAGTGTGCGGCAATTTCGCGACGCTTTAAGAACGAAGCATTCAACATTTCGGAGCGCTATTACAGTCAGTCATTATTGCAGTTTCCGAAAAACATGGTATAAGGATATTAAGGACACATTCGCAACATTTGTGAATGCTATTCTGGACGATTTTTATAGTTTTCTATGCCTATACCATATTTTAGTCGCTACTCTTTGAGAACGAAGCATACGACATTTTTGAGCAGCATAGCCTCCTTTGTTCATCGAAGTTTTTCGTTCTCTCACCACCTGACACTTCCATGGCTTCGCTGAACGAGGCATTCAACATTTCCGAGCGCTATTAGAGTCAGTCATTATTTCTGTTTCTGAATAGCATGTTGTCAGGGTATTAAGGACACATTTGCAACATTTGTGATTGCTGTTGCGGACGATGTTTATAATTTTCTATGCGTGTATCGATATTTTAGTCACTATATGTTTTGAGGAAGTGTCCGGCGATTTCGCGACGCTTTAAGAACGAAGCATTCAACATTTCGGAGCGCTATTTACAGTCAATCAGTATTGCTGTTTCTGAACAACATGGTATAAGGATATTAAGGACACATTCGCAACATTTGTGAATGGTATTCTGGTCGATTTTTATAGTTTTCTATGCGTATATCCATATTTTAGTCGCTACTCTTTGAGAACGAAGCATACAACATGCAACATTTTTGAGCAGCACAGCCTCCTTTGTTCATCGAGATTTTTCGTTCTCTCACCACCTGACACTTCCATAGCTACGCTTTAAGAACGAGGCATTCAACAATTTGGGGCGCTATTACAGTCAGTCATTATTTCTGTTTCTGAACGGCATGTACGTTGTCAGGGTATTAAGGACACATTCGCAACATTTGTGATTGCTGTTGTTGTCGATGTTTATAATTTTCTATGCATATATCGATATTTTAGTCACTATATGTTTTGAGGAAGTGTACGGCGATTTCGCGACGCTTTAAGAACGAAGCATTCAACATTTCAGAGCGCTATTACACAGATTACAGTCAGTCATTATTGCTGTTTCTGAACAGCATGTTGTCAGGGTATCAAGGACACATATTCGCAACATTTGTGAATGCTATTCTGGTCAATGTTTATAATTTTCTACGCGTATATCGATATTTTAGTCGCTACTCTTTGAGAACAAAGCATACAACATTTTTGAGCAGCAGAGCCTCCTTTGTTCATCGAAGTTTTTCTTTCTTTCACCACCTGACACTTCCAAAAGTCGGGTCGACTTTTCAAATGACGGGTCGTCACGACCTGATCGGATCGTCACGATCCGTCGAGATATTTGAAGCTGCCTCAGGCAGTTCCACTTCCGGCAGTAAATCTTACTTCCTTTTTAAACTTCACGACCCGACATCCGGTGAGTCGGGCCGTCAACAGCAATTGACGACCCGACTCAGTTCATGTATATTGGACATGTGTGTATCACAGACAAAACTCTAATGGTCATTAAATTTCTTTCTAGAGGTAATAACATTGAACAAAACAAAGAGTTTATTAATAATCTACCCTAAGTGTGTTTAGTATGTTTTCCTTTTATTTTAACGAATGTGTTCTCCATGTATAGTTTTTACATGCATATCTGTTTGGGACAAGTTAGCAGAACCTTGGGGAATCCACTCAAAAGAGACACTTGTAATACCACTGGCAGTACTAAAAACTAACATTACTCAACAAAAATAACAATATTATTTGTGTTCCTCTAATATATGTCTTACAACTAAAGGAGGCACTACATTTAGCTCTTTTGTGCACCGTCCAATTTCACAAGTCACTGGTCAACCACTAAACGAAAAGAGGAAAGCACTTAATATATGAACTAGATGAAATGGTAAATTTTGGCGATGAACATTCTCCAGACCATACTACAATGTATTTACAATGATGAAAAGGATTCTCCATGAACCAAGAGAGCTAATCTGCAGAGAATAAGAGTAGTTGATGCACTACTGCACAACCTCAGTTTCTTTATAAATCAGGTATGGCTACCTGTACCATTTCCTAAAAACAGAAACAAAGATAAAACCATTACAGAGGAAGCGCATAATGTGTAAGCACAAGGGGAAAGATAACACCTTACATTATTCAATTTTGGGCCACCAATATTGTTTCTAGCTTTCTGATTGGTTCACTCAATCTCAGTTAACAGCTCTTATACTACATATGACCTAAAATGGAAACTGATTGCGTCAAGTGTTACCACCCTGCATACTGATTGGCTTTTAATTTGTCCAAGTGTTAAGAATTAAATGAAAACTGAATAAAACAATATTATTTGTTGGATATGAGATCTCATACACAACATGAGCTCATGGACTTTCAATAATATTATTCACTATTGTCTTATGCTACAGGAATTGTATGCTTATTGGTATAATATCATGGGTGACAAATTACTCCTTAATTTAGGCGCGAAATTTCAGCGTTAATTTATAATTTCACATGTGAAATTACAAAATTGCCATGGTAACATCTCTTGTATCTCGATCAGAGCCAAGATGGCATCTAGATTTAAGACAGTGACCATTGAAGAAGTTGCGAAATTAAAAGAAGTGGCAGAAAATTTAAATACGTGAAAGAGCACAATTAACTGGGTGAGAGTTTTTGAGAAGTGGTGTGACGAAAATAGCCTTGAGAAAAACCTGGAGATGATTCTTCCCGAGCAGTTGGATAAAGTACTAGAGTGATTTTACAATTACCGGTACGGTTGTGAGCGTAATTTGTCACCCACGACATTAAAAGGTAATCAAATGGTTTTCTCGTGAAATTAGGAAATAATTTCACTTGCGTTTTGTCAAAATTCTGATAATTTCCCTCGCCTAAAGGCTGGAGAAATTATCAGATCACCTATTATACTAAAACAATTATTCACCTCAGACTTGGTGAATAAAAACCTCGACTTCGTCTCGGTTTTTATCGAGCAATAATCACCTCGCCTTCCGTGAATTATTGTTAATTATTTAGTGTTGAAGAATTTTTAGTCAGTGGTACAAATCTAAATAAAGCTGTAAGGAGTACTTTATATTATTATGATTATTATTATTATTAATAAAAAACGATTTAGATAAACATTTAAGCAAGAAAATTAACGATAGTAAAATAACATGACGTTTCGACGACTTCATGTCATCATTGTCGAATGAATAAATTAGAAATAACAGAAAGGCATATTTATAGATTTAGAAAGTGAGAAAATAAATTGGCATGAAAGCATTCAGGTAAAAAGTTTTGCGCGAATGGAATCCGTTTGCGTGTTCAGTTTCGGTCCTTTGTTCTTAATCCACAGCATTTCATAGATCAAACAATCGAGTTTGCTACGGCATTTCTTTAGGACTTTAAAGTTCTTAATTAAGTTGGTAGGTGTTAAACCGTGCGCGTCCCTGAAATGTTTTCCGATCACGGAATGTTTATGTTCCTCTACGCGTTGATGGAGATGGCGGCAAGTGAATGCTTTCATGCCAATTTATTTTCTCACTTTCTAAATCTATAAATATGCCTTTCTGTTATTTCTAATTTATTCATTCGACAATGATGACATGAAGTCGTCGAAACGTCATGTTATTTTACTATCGTTAATTTTCTTGCTTAAATTATTATTATTATTATTATTGTTATTATTATTATTACTATTTACTTATTTTTTATTATAACTATGATTATGATTATGATTATGATTGTGATTGTGATTGTTATTGTTATTGTTATTGTTATTGTTATTGTTATTGTTATTATTATTATTATTATTATTATTGCTATGTAACATCACAGGCCTAAAAGGTGCTTCTGGCCTGGTCAATTGTTTCCCTTGAGAGCCAGTAACAACAGGTTCCCGAGGGAGTCCTCTCCTGATTCCCTAAAGGGACAAAACGTTTCTTAGGAGTCTAGCCGTTCCCAACAGATTATTATTATTATTATTATTATTATTATTATTATTATTATT
>NC_090877.1:8751718-8754218 GCF_036669935.1 Montipora foliosa | reverse complement strand
GATGTAAAGTTTTACCGAATATCAGCGTTGAACAGCATTTGGGAGTAGAGAAATAAACTCCTTGGTTAATTTTAAATCTGGGATTAACGTTAATCGGCTTTTGAACAACTGGGCCCAATATGTACAATTAAAAATTTAAAACCAACTATAGTTAAAACTATGTAAACTACATTAACTATCTTACTCAATATCATACAATAACATGGGTTTCCATGAATGCCGTGTTTAGAATAATGGCTTAGATAACCTCTTTAATCAGTCATTTGAATTGACTGAGGGACGCTGCTTTCCTTAGTTCTAATGGCAAACTGTTCCACAAAACTGCGCCACCGTAGCTAAAGCTGTTTTCTGTAGTAGTTTGTGCGCGGTTGCGGAACATTTACCTTATTCACAGAGCCTCTCAAATAATTACCAGAATCGCGATGGACAAATTTCGAGCAGAGATACTCAGATGCTAGTCCTTGTAGGGACTTTAATACCATTGTTGCTCTTTCAATTTGCCTTTGAGAGACTAGGGATTTCCATCTCAAGAGGTCAAATAAATTTTTGACATCAGCGTCATAGTTAGAGTAGGTCAAGATACTGGCTGCCCTGTTTTGTAGTTTTCGCAGTTTGTCCTGCAAAGTTACTCCACAGTTTCCCCAAACAATATTGCAGTAGTATGAGGTTGTACTAGGGCCTGATAAATAGAATGTAAGGTCCCATAGGGGACAAGATGTCTGTTTTCACTCACGTGATCAGTAACCTTGTTTTTCCTCGGAAACAAAAGAAAACGTTTGAGTGATAATAGAGCTCAATTCCCGGAGACGTCGCATTCTAAAGTTATTGAGAGGAATGCCTTACAAACTAAATGTCACGGTAGGGGATCTCGCGTGTCGAATTATGCCTTAGTTGGTGCGGAGTGGATGAAGATGAAGGACCCCGGAAGATCTGAACGAGCATGAAATGAGTGAGGAAGCTAGTGACTCTGATGAAGGCCAGCAAGAATTTGATGAAGGTAGTGATGAAGTCAGTGCAGATGACAACAATTCCCAAGTCCAGCAAGATGAATTAGGGACATATGGAAGGGCGGTGCTCGGGGAGGGGGCGTCCCATATAAAAAGGGGAGGGATGCTTGTCGTCTCGCTTGGAGGTGTAAATTTCGGATTTTGGTCTCTTTTAGGGTGTTTTGGGCAAAAATGCAATCATATAGCCGTGAACGTCTCCATTAGGGTTGCGCGCGAAGAAATATAAAAGTGTATATTTACACTTTTATATTTCTTCTCGCAGGTGAAAGTATTAAATGATAATGTCTTTGCCATCATCAAAAGTCGCTGTATCTTTTATTTCTCTGTGCTATAATATGGTCTCTTTTAGGGGTCAATTGTAAAATTTCCGATGAACATCCCTCCCCTTTTTATATGGGAGTTCCCCCCTCCCCCCCGGGGGGAGCGGTGAGCTTCAATATTCGACTGCTGTTTTAAGTAAGTATCTGTTTATTACCACATTTAACCTTTGAGCAAGTTCCTGCTGCCAAGTAAAACAAGGAACAATTTGTATCGGTTAGCTTCCTCAGTGCAATCGCATGTTTTAGACCAAGATTAAACATTCCATTCGAATCTCCAAACTGTCTTGTCTTAGTTATCAAATAGAAATGTTCAATTAGAGATTTTCGATTGAAGTTTCCGAAGATATAACTTTTTGCAATTGCAATTCTAGAGAGGACCTGTGTGCAAATTCTCCTAAGTTAACTTGGCTCCATTACCAGCTGCTCAAGTTGCGGAAAATGAGCCCACAAAATCAGGGCTCGAGAGAGCGGCAGAAATAAAGCCTATGATTTTAGCAGATACTAAAAGATATGAAGGCTTTAGACAAGTCCGTGACATTCACAAATACTTTGATTAAATAAAGTGTTAGTGTAGTTTGCTCTGTATGCCCCACTTGTCACCATTGTATCGGTTTTCTTACGGTTTTGTATGCTGTTTTCGGTCTTGGCCAAATTTTTTTGCGGTTTTGCGGTTTTGGATGATTTTCTCTTCGGTTGTGCGGTTTCTAATACACCCCAATGTCCCCCTCATGGAGCAATTAGGAGAAAAACTAGGTGTACAAAAAACTTCCTTTTCTAACATGAAACAAAGCTCGTTCAGGATACTTTGTGGGCGAAATATCAAACACAAGCCTTGTTAGTGACTTAACAACAAAAATTGGTGATAAAGCGTTGTTTATTCTGAGAAATTGAGCGCACTCTTTTGTGGCCGAGAGGTAGATACGCTAAGTAAGGTAAGTAAGGTACGTCTTATGTGCACGGTACAATATATGTCCCCATACATAAAGTATCTACCGGCCGAGAACTGGGCCGCGCTGGCCGATAACTGGGCCCACGAACGACGCGTCCATTTTCGTTATTACTCGGGAGAAAACAGCGTTGAGCAGTCGATAGCTTTACATGTGTAAACTGAATGCTGAAGCTAGTTGTCTTTGAAATTTCAAGTCCTTACGGCTATTCCAAGGTAAGAAATAC
>NC_090877.1:8744218-8746718 GCF_036669935.1 Montipora foliosa | reverse complement strand
CCGCGAGTGACTTGCTAGCCCGCCATTTACGTTCAGCTTTTCGCCTCTCTCTGATTGCTGCCTTGATATCACAGTCAATCCAGGGAACACGTGGCCTGTTTACAACAGTTCTTTTATTCAAAGGGGCGTAACGATCTATCAGCGACGATAATGTAGAATTATAGCAATTAACCAAGTCGTCCAAATGTGCGAAGTCGTCATTGCAGAGGGTGGAGACTGAGAGATCCTCCTTAAGTGCCACAACATCCACTGCTTTGTATTTCCTGTAAGTATATGACTTAGAACTGAATTGAGGTTTAATGGAATTCAAAGAACAGAAGATAGGTGCGTGATCAGAAAAAAGAAAGGTTGACATAAAAGGACCTTGTCAGACTGACGCGTGATAAATAAATCAAGGGTATGATTGTGTTCATGTGTTGGACCAGTCACGTGTTGCACAAGGTTCATAGACTCAAGGGTGTCCAAAAAAGCAGCAGAGACGGCGTCGTCTGGGTCGTCTACGTGTAAGTGAAAGTCACCGACGATGAGCAAAGACTCAACTGATAGTATGATACTTTCCAGGTATGTCGTGAACTCGGTTAAGAATGACCTATCTGTGTGCGGATGCTCTCTAGAGTATGGAGGATGGTAAACAATCACAAGTCCAGTGCTAAATGACCAGATTTAACAATAAACTCAGCATACTCGAAGGATGTCATCGTAGTGCATCTGATCTTTTTTATGGAAATGTCGCCTCTGTAAAGGAGAGCAATTCCACCACCAGGTCTGCTGGGGCGCGGTTGGTTAATCAGTTGATACCCAGGTGGAATTATCTCAAGTCTTGCCGCGGAGTCGCTTTCAGTGAGCCAAGTCTCCGTTATTGCCACTAAATCAGCCGCAGAATTGACTACAAGGTCAAAGAAATCAGCGGACTTTGATTTAACGGAACGAGCATTGACAGAGCAAAGGGTCAGAGGTAAAACTTTGCGGCTTCGGTTAGATATGCCAGCCGAACAGTTCACCGTAATTAGATTGCCGCTGTTGCGGGATGCATCAGGTCTTACCGAACAATGAATGCTAATTTTACGGGTCGATACAACGGCTTCTATACGTTCACCCAAGGGACCAGGGTTTAACTTGAAAACAAGATCGCCAATTAGTAATAAACGAAACGTAGCCGTAGAGTTGTTATAATAAAAACCGGTAATCCTTTTTGATGTCCACCTTTTTCGCCTCCTGTAAGTGTAACTCGGCGTGATCCTTTTGTTCCCTTGAAACAATAGCCCGTGATTGCAGTTTCTATGAGTGTAGTGTCGTTTCTATGAGTGTCGTTTCCTATTTCTTTATTTATGCCTAGCTTTAGTTTAGTTACTACATATAGCTTTCTGTTCTTGATTTTAGTTATTAGCAGTGATTGCAAAATTTCATTTGCTATTGTCTAGGTTTATTTATCTATGTTGACCTTTAGTCTGGCACAGCATGTGATTTGCACCTTGAATATGTTTGCAGTTTTCCAATGAGTAATTGCTGTATTTTTGTCTACCGCTTTGTATCCTTTTAATTGCATTTGATTCCAAATGATCCGTTTCTTACCATTATTTCACAATTACTAGTTTCAATGTACTATTGTGGGATTATTGTGCAATATGTAATTTGAGGCTCTTGCTATTTTCAAATCCATGCTTCATATAATAGTTCTGGAATTATAACATTGTGTAGTTTGTTTACAATTTGAAGTCATTTTACTCGTTTTGTTGGTAATTTCTTTGCCTTTTAGTTCGCAAGCATGTTTCTTCATGTATCAGCTATTTACCATAGTTTTTATTGTTCAGCTTGTAAATAATATCAATTTACTATGTTTAATCCATTGGCTTATTGTGGCTTTGTTTATTTGTTCGTTCCCGACTCTAATAAACTTGTAAAACGTAGCTCAAATTTGTTGTTCTTGCGTCAACCGTTTTGGCCGTCTTACCGAACTATACTTTAGAACGTTATTTCCCACTAGATAATGTTTTACCGAAAGACTTGGCAGTGGATAACCACATGACATTAAAATCTTTAGAGTTACAAAAAATGGGGCGAGACAAGAAGGAAACACTTGCAGACAAACCCCTGCATTTTGAAAACCAGCAAGTTGACCTGTGATGCATGTCATCGGCTGTCATAAATTGACCAAGAAAATATTTGGTCTTCCATAGTGGAAATTGAACTTTGTGCAAGGGAAGGTTAAAAAATTTGGCAAGGAAAATAACAGGCATAACAGGCATTTCTACACACGTGTAAATGAGCACCTTTTCTGGGATAAAAATTATCATTTTTTCAAGCATCTTAGTTTGTCTAAACATTGTCAGGATAATTGCGATGTTTCTTGCTTAAAATTTATTGAAAATGCTACCTCTTTCTATTAACTCAAAATCAAGGAGAGCTTCCATATTGAGCAGATGAAACCGGCCAAACTCAACAACAAGTTGATCATGTCGGTTTAGCATTACACTTAAAATTTTACCATTGTGTCAGTTAC
>NC_090877.1:8721718-8731718 GCF_036669935.1 Montipora foliosa | reverse complement strand
CAATGTTAAACCAGTTAAAAGATCTTTTAACGAAGGTTTAATCATTGTGTAAGCTCAAACAAAAACGGCTCTTTTAGGAGCCACCAAACTCGCAAAAGCAATGATCAAGGCGTAATGTGGTATTGTTTTATGAAGTTCTTATTAATTTGCTGCAGAGGTCTATACAGACTTAAGAATTTTCGCTAAACTTCTTAATTTATGCAAATTTACGGCATGGTGTCTAGATGTTTTCACAGATAAGCCGCATCCCTGATTTGATCCGAAATTTTTGAACAAAAAGGTGCGGCTTATATGCCGGTGTTTACGGTACATGGAGCAATTCCAACATTGGATAGATTTAGACCTCAAAATGAAAAATTATGAGTTTGACGTCAATTGCAGAAAATTGAAAATTACACTCTTAATGGCATCCCCTCCTGTCTTTTTGGTGTCAGCTACATACCAGCAGCAAATTTCCTGCCAGCGAAGCATATCTTAAGAACATTTAATTAGCTTTCGATAAGAAAGATAGGCTATAGGCTGTTTTCCCCTCATTTACATAATAGAATTTCTATTTTTAAACGCTCTTAGTCTGTTAAATGCCCAAGTATTTATTCTGTAACAACTGTCTCCATTAGCCGAAATCATTCCTTGGGAAACCCTGATGAAGAAAGGCATTTTTCTTTCGAAATAATGGCTTAAGATAGTTATTCCTTCACTGTTCAATTAATCTTGCCGTGCCGGTTTAGCATCCTGTACTCAGAGCATTGAACCTATTGTGTTTTCGTTCATTTATCTTCTAGGTGCACCCCAGATTTCTGAGAAAAACTTCCTGGTTTTGATTATCAACAATGGTGGATAGAAAGTTAGACGTTTTGGAGCGGCATATGCAAGAGCTTAGTGCTACAAGAAAGGAGGGAGACAGACAAGGCAAGGGTTTGGCTTATTTCAATCTTGGTAGATACTATCAGGGCACAGCTGACTTTAATCAGGCCATAACAAATTACACAGAAGCATTAGCCATTTTTAAGGAAGTGGGTTTCAGGGCCGGAGAAGGAAGAGCTTATGGCAATCTCGGCAACGCTTATGACAGTCTTGGTAATTTCAAGCAAGCCATAGAGTACCACCATCAACATCTTAGTATTGCAAAAGAGGTAGGGGACAGGGCCGGAGAAGGAGCAGCCTATGGCAATCTCGGCAACGCTTATCAAAGCCTTGGTAATTTCAAGCAAGCCATAGAGTACCACCATCAACGTCTTAGTATTGCAAAAGAGGTAGGGGACAGGGCCGGAGAAGGAAAAGCTTATTGCAATCTTGGAAACGCTTATCAAAGTCTTGGTAATTTCAAGCAAGCCATAGAGTACCACCATCAACATCTTAGTATTGCAAAAGAGGTAGGGGACAGGGCCGGAGAAGGAAAAGCTTATTGCAATCTTGGAAACGCTTATCAAAGTCTTGGTAATTTCAAGCAAGCCATAGAGTACCACCATCAAGATCTTAGTATTGCAAAAGAGGTAGGGGACAGGGCCGGAGAAGGAGCAGCCTATGGCAATCTCGGCAACGCTTATGACAGTCTTGGTAATTTCAAGCAAGCCATAGAGTACCACCATCAACATCTTAGTATTGTGAAAGAGGTAGGGGACAGGGCCGGAGAAGGAAAAGCTTATTGCAATCTTGGAAACGCTTATCAAAGTCTTGGTAATTACAAGCAAGCCATAGAGTACCACCAACAAGATCTTAGTATTGCAAAAGAGGTAGGGGACAGGGCCGGAGAAGGAGCAGCCTATGGCAATCTCGGCAACGCTTATCAAAGTCTTGGTAATTTCAAGCAAGCCATAGAGTACCACCATCAAGATCTTAGTATTGCAAAAGAGGTAGGGGACAGGGCCGGAGAAGGAGCAGCCTATGGCAATCTCGGCAACGCTTATGACAGTCTTGGTAATTTCAAGCAAGCCATAGAGTACCAACATCAAGATCTTAGTATTGCAAAAGAGGTAGGGGACAGGGCCGCAGAAGGAGCAGCCTATGGCAATCTCGGCAACGCTTATCAAAGTCTTGGTAATTTCAAGCAAGCCATTGAGTACCACCATCAACATCTTAGTATTGCAAAAGAGGTAGGGGACAGGGCCGGAGAGGGAGCAGCCTATGGCAATCTAGGCAACGCTTATGACAGTCTTGGTAATTTCAAGCAAGCCATGGAGTACCACCATCAACGTCTTAGTATTGCAAAAGAGGTAGGGGACAGGGCCGGAGAAGGAGAAGCTTATTGCAATCTTGGAAACGCTTATCGAAGTCTCGGTAATTTCAAGCAAGCCATAGAGTACCATCATCAAGATCTTACTATTGCAAAAGAGGCAGGGGACAGGGCCGGAGAAGGAGCAGCCTATGGCAATCTTGGAAACGCTTTTCAAAGTCTTGGTAATTTCAAGCAAGCCATAGAGTACCATCATCAAGATCTTAGTATTGCAAAAGAGGTAG
Organism: Montipora foliosa; assembly: GCF_036669935.1. Taxonomy (NCBI): domain Eukaryota; kingdom Metazoa; phylum Cnidaria; class Anthozoa; order Scleractinia; family Acroporidae; genus Montipora; species Montipora foliosa. The sequence continues at coordinate 8,729,261 of NC_090877.1, read as the reverse complement.
GGGACAGGGCCGGAGAAGGAAAAGCTTATTGCAATCTTGGAAACGCTTATCACAGTCTTGGTACTTTCAAGCAAGCCATAGAGTACCACCATCAAGATCTTAGTATTGCAAAAGAGGTAGGGAACAGGGCCGGAGAAGGAGCAGCCTATGGCAATCTCGGCAACGCTTATCAAAGTCTTGGTAATTTCAAGCAAGCCATAGAGTACCACCATCAATGTCTTAGTATTGTGAAAGAGGTAGGGGACAGGGCCGGAGAAGGAAGAGCTTATGGCAATCTCGGCAATGCTTATGACAGTCTTGGTAATTACAAGCAAGCCATGGAGTACTACCATCAAGCTCTTAGTATTTGCAAGGAAACAGAGGACCCAATAGGGCTGGCAGTTGCATGTTATCATATTGGTCTTGTTCATGAATTTTTTGGCTCCTTGAGCAAAGCTCTTAATTATTATCGTCTAAGCATTTATTACTTTGATGAAGTTAGGCGTCTTCTTTGGTCAGAGGATGCATGGAAAATAAGCTTTCGTGACACAAAGGGGTTTGCGTACGCCGCTCTGTGGACAGCACTCTTGAGGAATGGAGAGGTTGATGAAGCTTTGTATGCTGCTGAGCAAGGACGAGCACAGGCTTTGGCAGACATTTTAAAGATGCAATACAGCGTTGATGAGAAATCTACGATGAAGGTAACTATCTCTTTGGTTATGAAAGATCTACCGACACAAACTGTTTTTACAGCACTTGAAGGGAACACGATCAGCTACTGGTTTCTAAGAGATGATATCGGGATAAATTTTAGACGAAAGAAAATCGAAAATGGAAGTGCCAAGTCTCTGATGAAAAGTACTTTTAAACAGATCAATGCCGGGACCGTTGTACGATGTGAGAATCGTTCGCTTGACAGACAATGCAGTGACTTCTCGAGCAGTAGGGAAGCTGTTGAAGAAACCGTTCAGTCCTTGAGCTTCTCTGTGCACTCTTTGCAACCTTTGCATGATGTCTTAGTCAGTCCTATAGCAGACTTGATCCAGGGTGATGACTTAGTGTTTGTTCCTGATGGACACTTTTGCCTGGCTCCTTTTTCTGCAATGAGTGACTCTGTCAGGATCCGTGCAATTCCCTCACTGACTGCTTTAAAATTGATCACTATGGCACCTGACAACTTCCAAAGTAATAATGAAGCACTGCTTGTAGGCGATCCGTGCTTGAGTGAAGTCACTTACGGCACTGGTGAACCCATGTATGGACAGCTGCCGTGTGCGAAAAAAGAGGTGGATGTAATTGGAGAACTTCTGCAGACCGTGCCTCTTACAGGAAAAGATGCAACCAAAGCTGAAGTGCTGAAAAGAATGAAGTCAGTTGCCTTAATCCACATTGCTGCACATGGGGATGATGGATCTGGAGAAATTGCTTTGGCCCCAAATCCCGAACGCACATCCCAGCTTCCCGAAGAGGAAGATTACATGTTATTGTTGAGCGATGTTCAAGCAGTTCGCCTTCAGGCAAGACTGGTTGTGCTCAGTTGCTGTCATAGTGGCCAGGGAGAGGTAAAATCTGAGGGCATTGTGGGAATAGCCAGGGCTTTCCTGTGTGCTGGTGCCCGGTCTGTTCTGGTGTCACTCTGGGCAATCGACGACGAGGCGACCTTCATGTTCATGAAGAGTTTCTACCAACACTTGGCAGATAGAAAAAGTGCAAGTACAGCTCTTCACCATGCTATGAAATCTCTTCAGGAGACAAAGAATTATTCGGCCATAAAATACTGGGCGCCATTTGTGCTAATTGGCGATGATGTCACCTTTGAATTTGGGGAGCTGGAACACGAAAAGAATGGTAAGTGCTATTTAAATATAACTTAAATGACTGAATCGCAGTACTTTGTACATGTTTTTAATCAGGAAGTTGTCGAAAGGAGCAGGTACGTTCTTCACAGAGAAATGGCTTTAAAAACGGTTGCCAGAGTGGTTGTTTTTACTCGAACTGCTTTGGCTAATGCCTGAAGTAAATAATGTCTGCATTCACCGAGTCAGCTACTTCAGCTTCCTGCAGATAGCTAGCTGTTTGAGCCCGTGTTATGATGGACTGACTGTGAAACTGATCGGTGACTGTCGATTGCTTATGTCAAGTGAAGTGAGTTATTGAGGTCTTCAAGCCTACATGTCAAAGTAACAGTGAATAGGAATTGTTCCTATCAACTCTTCCTATCAACTCTAGCACAAACAGTGAAATGAATGAATTAAGATCATTGTTATATTTTTTACTTCTCAATCAGAACGAAATTCGTTATTGCCATTTAACCCACTACTTGTTTCTTTCTTCCTTGTTTTGTTTTTTCAGAAACGATGTGCAAAACGTGAAAAACTTACTTGGACTGTGATACATCAATATGTTATTTTCCTTTCTTCGATTATATGAGTTATTGAAAACAGTTCAATCATTGATACCTCAGTAGCAGTCAGACACAAGATATCATGCCAATTATAGTTAAAGTACCATGAGATTTCAGTAGTATTATGATAATGTCCAAGTCCTTACATTTGTGCCTTGTTTTGTAAGCATCTGTTCCAGGATTAGTTAATCACTTGATAGAAATCAGGGACTTGGCAAAACGGTTTGTTTCCATAACTGAGGATCTAGCTGTCGTGTTATTTTGGCCCTTGAAAATAACTTCAAGCTTTTGCGGTATGTTTCTCAGGTGACATGTATACTCTTTAGCTTGCTATACCAACTTTCCATTTACAATACCATTAAGTGACAGTCTCGAGGAATGTGTATTTTCTGTGTTTCTGTAAGGTTGGCCAAAGCTAAATAAGCAAATTAATTGTTTCGGGAGGCAAATGTCTATAAGCTAAAAAAACAACCTAGGAAAGTAGAAATGTTTGGAAATTACAAAAATTTTAATGTAGCATTCACATTTAAATGATATGGAAATTCCTGGAACAAAACGCTTTATTCTCAAAGGGTTTGAATCGGGCACAACATTGAGTTAGCCGATTTGTTTATTGTTTATTTTCCCACAAAAATTGGTTCAAAAACAGACACTTTTCTGACGCTGATGAGGACTAGGACAATTTGGGTAAATCTAACTCTTGGGTGAAGGACTCTTGCTAGGGCCTAGTACGAAATAAATGGAAAGTTCTTTACTTTAAAGTTGTACATGTTGATTTTGTGATATTTTGTCACAGAGGGACTGGACCAATGCAAAATAATTCAATGAAATGGGCGATTTCTTAAAACGTCTAGAAGGTAAAAAGGTGTGTGGTGTAAAAGTTGCCTGATCTCTTAATTAATTGTGTGCATTTTAAACCCCTGGGGAGGTGGGACTTTGCCCATGCACATGCTTGTGGAATTTTTTTAAATGTTAAAAATGGTATTACTACACGAGTCACGTCATTTCATACCATTTCGCACCATTGCAAACGTTGGTCAGTAACTCTTGAGTTGACAAAGGTATTAAAAGGGAAGCATTCCATCCTTTCTCCATGTTAAAACTGACAGCAGGATGGGCACCCACCTCCTAAACCGAGCACCCCAAATCGAGAGTAAGGTGAAGCCTATCAGTACTGGTCTACTTCTCCACTACCATAGTCACGTCGACCACGGCTGAACGTGCAAACAGATTCAATCCGAGGTAAAGTCTTTGTCTAGCCCTCCTCTACTTATGCAAATTTGGAGTATTTTGTACCTGTTATGAACGGTCATCACTTCTTTCCATCCCTCAAACTGACATTTCCCTTTTTATTCAACTTATATGACGTACAGTCTACTTTAGACTTCAAATCTACTTCAACAAAACAAAGATTTTAAACAAGCTGAGAAGATTCGCAATAGGTGAGGCAAAGAGTTGAACCCAGATCCATGGCTTCACCTTGCAGTTTCCGATATCCACTAGACCAACGAGACAAGTTCCCGGAAAGTCGAATTTTTTAGAGTATTGACATAATAGTACCTAGCAAAACAATTGAAAGTTAACCGTCTTCAACGGGGTTTTTAGACCTAAATACTGTAGATCAGTGCGTCATAGCTTAGAAACGCTATTTCTTGTTGAACTAAAGCAGTCATTCTGCTTGTTTTCATTCTTTCTAGAGCGGTAAGCTTGTCAATATTAACATGGCATAATGTGTCGTGTAATTGTTACGAAATGTCCGATGTCACTTTGAGGGATGGAAATTAGTGTTATGAACTCGCATGTTCATTTCCAACTCCTTGATAATGGCGTCATGAGGTCGCCGAAACGTCGGAAGTTTAGCTTTTTATCGCTAGTTTTTAAATAGAGGACATTACACGGTGGCGAGAAGATATTAATTTTATGTTCGAGTGGCAAGAACAATATCTCACGAGTGAGATATTTTCTTGCTACGAGAACGTTAAATTCATATCTTCGAGCCAAGGTGTAATGTTCTGATTTTATTGTGTTTTAAAGTAGTCAAGTTTTACAAAAAAGAAAACTTTTATGTCGTACAAGGTTTTCTTCTTCGTGTTCTCGTTTTCAAGTTTTTCTGTAAACTCTTTAACTTCTTCGTCGCTGATGGACGCAAACCTGCTCGCCATACTTTTATTCTAAACAACAAACGCGACGGCGTATGGAATCTACGAGTGGTTTAGTTCCCAGTAAAACACTCTCCTCCATATAATAAATGTCCGTATTTCACTGTTTTCATCTTTATTTGGTAATTTAACATTTATGTTTCCTGATTTCTCTTTAGGGGATTTAAACAATCATGTAATTAGTTTTCTTAATATTTAGCTTGTTTAGATCGCACCATTCTTTAATTTTAGCCAGCTCTCCGTTATTTAGTTTTTCAAGATCTCGAATAGAAGGTGATGAAGCAAAGACATTAGTGTCATCAGCAGTAGAAATGTTGTTTATATAAAGTAAGAATAAAAGAGGACCAAGGGAACTACCCTTTGGTACATCACATTTCATTCTTTGTTTGTTTTTGCCATTTGGCCAAAAATCGCGATTTTCAACACTTTTGGAAAAATCGTTATTTGTCTTCTAATAGGTCTTATTTAAAGTGGTTTTTTTATAGCACAAATCTATGATAGTTAAGCTTTCCATCCATAAAAATTAGGCTATAAGGTGACTTGTATTTCCCAGTTTTTTGGCCTTGCGAAGTTTGCCAAAAAATGATTTGACGATAGGTCTATCCCGATTGGGCTGGCATACTGGAAAATGGTGCTTCAAAAATGGCAAAGAAGTGCTTAAATAATGCTCGACTTTTGAAAAAGGTGCTCGAAATTTACTGATTTTCATCAGTATGCGTTAAGTTGTTTATAAATGTTCAGAGAACTAAAACATGAATGTCTTTTGAGCAAAAATAAATTCTTTAGTGAAATATACTTTAAAGCCTGAGATGATTTCAAATTGCTTCACTTCAAACACAACATTTCAACCATGTAACTTTTCGGGTGTTTAATTTAAATTAAAGGGTGTTCAAGGTTTCGTACGCGCCTTTGTACATGTGCTATACCAATACGTGAGAAAATCCTGCAATCTTAATACCGATTGAAACTGTTCGTTAGTGGCTTAAGTTTCTTTTGGAAACATTATTTGTTCGAAACCGGTTTGCTCCCTCTGTATATACTAGTATATATAGAGGGAGCAAACCGGTTCCTCTAAAAGTAACAGGAATGGCCGTAAATCGGCTCAAAGACCACACAGGAGGGAAAAAAACACTCAACTAAAGTAAGGTAAGACGATTTTTATTTAAATCGCTACATTTTCATAGGTCGCAGAAACAATCGTTATTTTCCCCATACAAATCCTTATAAATATGCAAATCGCTCAAGTCACGTAACAATGCAAAGGTCATCATATAAAGAGCTGCTCATATATCGAGCTTGGGCTACCTGTGGTTAAAGGAAAATGCTTTAGGAGAGACACAGGATTATGTCAGGAGACATTTGACAATTAACTAATTTTTAATTTCGTCTTATTAAAACCCATAATTTGGTACTTCTTGAGGGCGGAAAAAAATTAATGCCACGCCCACAAGACAGGATTTTGGTACCTCTTAACCCTTAGCGTACTATGGGGAAAGGGGGTTATAAGAGAATACAAGCCATATGACTTAGTGCTTGCCAAGCAAAAACATCACACAGAAACCTCATAAAACCATATATCTTTATAAAGAGCATAAAATTCTTGTTTGTATAAGATTTAAAAATTATGGGATATATGAAATCACGTGACATCATGGAGTGCATAATAATGTAAATTTTCAAAAGACAATAAAAGTTCATATGTAAAGAAGGGAAAAATTCCATTTTGTCCACGATTTTGCAACAACTGATCTTTCACAAGTTAACATTCAAAAAAAAAAAAGGCTGCAAAGGTGTCTTTCAAATTAAAAGATTGCAAATCAGTACTCCAATAAGCTGCATGGTTGACTGTGAAAAGGTAAAAATATGAAAATTTTGACGAGAGAAACACTTTTTCAGTCTCCATCAACTAAACCCATACCATGTTCTATTTCACATCTTTAATTTAAAGACACATCAACAGTCTCTAACATGTTTAATTTTGCAGTGTTCTCCTTCTTCCCCTTTGAAAAGGCCTCCCTCCTCCCTCTTTCAGTCGTCTGGGACCAATGTAACGGTTGTCATCGAAGTAATAGTCCTGTAAAGTACGTATGGTACCTTTGGAAGCAAGGTTCTGGACACATTCTAACTCCACAAACAGCACAGGTGTAGATGGTCTTCACTTCTTGAATGTGCACTTTACAAGTAGATCTGGTGTCATGACTTATGAGGTGATGGAAATGATCACGGTTGAACCTAAAGTGAGGGTTAGCGACAGGGATCTGTCATAGTCTTTTGGCTCAATACGCCAAAACGTACCGCTAAAGCTCCCGCTGTGGACCTTTTGAGGCTGAACACCCTAAGAGGAACCAAAACCACTTTTTTAACCCCTAAAAGGTACGACGAGCACCCCCGTCCGGGTGTAAGCCCTGATGTCGCTCACTCTTTAAAGTCAACTGGGAGCTAGTATTTTTTCGAGTTTGTGATAAACGGGTTTGTTACTCTCTTTCTTTCACGTCACAAAAGTTAAATCAGAACACCGTTTAAACTTGTACTCTCACTTCCTCGGTTTTGGGCCAAATCATTAAAAGTAAGCAAATTTTTGAAGAGACAGCTGAACTGCGCAGAATACCCGGCCACTCCTTTGTATTGTTATATGCCTCGTTCTTCGAACGATGCTGCGACAAGGACACAGACCATAGTACGTGGCCTTGCAGTTACTCCGAGACAAAGGGGAAAAGAGATTTATCTAAAAAAAACATTTGAGGGTAGCAGCTCAGTTCACTTAACTTACCATGACCATGCCTAAATAAGCGTGATTTTTAAAAACAAATTGCGATTTTGAGACGGCAATACCGCATTATATTGACGGCTAGTTGGGAGAAAATATATTCAGCCCAATACGGAATATATTTTCTCCCAACGCCGTCAATATAGTGTGGTATTGCCGTCTCAAAATCGCTATTAGTTTTGTATCGCGATCCATCATTTATAAGGATAAATAAAACTGTAAACTAATCAACCC
>NC_090877.1:8704218-8716718 GCF_036669935.1 Montipora foliosa | reverse complement strand
AATAAGGACTTAATGCAAAAATAAAATTGTCCCTTCGTTTTACCTAAATTACTCCACTATGTAACTTGATAGTAGTACAATGAAAGTCACCTTTTTATGAAGACGAGTAATAAACTATACTATATATATTTACTAGATCTCTGTTTCACATCATACAAACGAGGAACTTAAACCGGGGTACAACGCAGTTACGATCAACAGACGAAGATTTTGTGAAATATGATGAAAAGTTAAACAAATGGTAAAAATGCGTCCCCACGTCCCCGAGTCCCCACGTCCCCATGTCCCTACGTCCCCGAGTCCCCGAGTCCCCACGTCACAAGTTCCACGTCCCAGTCCCACGTCCCCGTCCCACTTTTAGTCACAGCCGGAAAATATGGAGACCCATGAAAAAAAATCTGGAGATTCTATAAAAAATAGTGAGATTCTATTTTTTTCCCGAAAAAAACGATTGAGTTTATTGAACACAAGCGAAAATCACAGCTGGGTACAAAAAAGTAAGAACAGTATTCTTCTTTATTAGTTTTTCAATTTATGGCACAAGCATTCCTCGTTAATTTCCCATTTTTTTTCTGATTCAACAACTTAAATAATTTCAGAATGATTTTTCCCAAAATCCGTGAGATTGAGGAGCCTTGTCGTGAGACCCTGAGAAATGACAAAAAATCGTGAGACTTGGCAGGTCTGAAATGTGTTTTCACTCACCTCCGAGCACAAGATCATCAATAGTCGCACGCGTCATGCAAATTTGTCTAATGACATCACACATCAAAATACGCGCTTTCATTGGTCGCTACTAAAATCTCCAGGACAACGATCGAGAATTTTTCTGCCTGCTGCAATACTTCGCCTGGCGTCTTCGCTTGGCTTGCTCGTTGGCAATGATCTTTGCCTTTTTGTTCGTCCGCCAGCAACTGTAGATGCTCGATTTGTCGGAAATTATCTATGTGTCTTCAAGTGAAGCTATGATCTTCGCAGTTATGAACGCAATTTTTACAATTGCGTAGATCATAGCTTCACTTGATTCATATGATTCATTTCATATACCATTTCATCATTGATTCATTCCTCACGGGACCATTAGAACCCACAAATGACCAGCTCCCAACGTAAGTGGCTTCATAGCTCAGTTTGTTTAGAGCATCGCACTGGAATCGCGAGGCCACGGGTTCAAAACCCGTTGAAGTTCAGGCTTCTCTACGCAATTGTAAAAATTGCGTTCATAACTGCGAAGATCATAGCTTCACTTGATTTCATATCCGCAGTTCATATTATTCATTTCATATACCGTTTCATCATGAATACGTCTCTTGGTTGTATTGTTCTGATTGGATGATAAGAGTTGAGGAACGTGTCAGGGAGGCTGCCAGGGAGAAGTTTCTCGAAAGTCCCAAAACGTAACCGGCCATTTTCGTGTGTCGCAATTCCCTTTGTATCTCAAGAAAGCAGAAGATTTAAGTCTTCAAAACTTCACAGTTATTTTTTTTTTTGTTACCTTGAAAACACGTTAAAAGATCGGCTTTCCAAAACAAGCGGTTGGCAAATCCAATTTTGGTCCAGAAAAGTATTTGGGAACGGGCCCCAGGAACGTGCGGTATTCGGCGAATTTTCAGTCCGTTTACGTCACAAATTGCAATGCTACTGAAGCCATTTCCTACGAAGAACTGTACACAATACAAACGTTTACATTTCCGGTTGGTGGTGCGGATATAAAAATTCTTCCATGGACTGTTTACAGAAAAGAAACCCTATAACTTGTCAAAGTGACTGTACTTGTGTGATGTTTTGATCCTGCTGACATTTAAATCCGTCACGGCACTCGAGCTCGTCCGTGATGTTTGTTCTCTTGAGTGTATCTGAAGCAGAGAGTTCACTTTCGGAGAAAAACATCCATAAGATGCATACTTGATTCAAATCGTTCCTTCATTACAGTTGCAGTGGATCGGTGATCTTGTAAAGGTGTGACGGGGATTGGTTAATTTAAACAAAGGGTCGTATAAAGGACAATGCAGCGAGATCTTGAAGAGCCCGTCACTGATCGGCATGATAGTCGAGATCTTGAACCAAGGTCAGTTCATTATTTTAAGCTTAAGTTTTGATCTATCTTTATACATATCTCATCTTTTGCCTTTTGATTTGAAAAACCTGAAGTTTTATTCATTCGTTCCGTAAAAGAATCGATCAAGCCGAGCTAGCAGCAAAAAACAGCTGTTCCAGCGTTCAATGATATGAAAGCTCATAATGATATTAAAGTGTTTCATTCCGGTAGCAATTGCAAATACAGCTGTAGTTTATAGGCATTAATTTATTAGTCAGCGTGAAATATATACATTAGGATTGTGTATTAAATCATGCTGTTCTTTAAGTATTCAAGAATGTGCTTAGAAAATACACGGAGAACACTGTCCTAACTTTATGGTCCTTTAGTGGCAAGTTTGATCTAAAAATTGTTGCGAATTAATGAAAAAGCTTGCGTTTTATTGTTGATTATTTTTTATAGATCAGTCCTTTAATTGTTTGCTGTTTAAACAATCGAGACTGTATCCATAAGAACACACACAGAATATATCGTTTTCTGTATATTGATCAGCGTTATTGAGTATATACTTGGGGCTTCAAAGTGATATTATATATCTATACCCTCAATCCATTTCACTTTTCAATATTGCCAGAAATCTTGAGAAGTTTGTAGCTTTATGGGATTTCGAGCCATCGAAAAAGGACGAATTGGAGCTTGTAAAGGTAAAAAGTTTATTTTGGGTGTTTGTTTATCTTTAACATTTAACAGCATGCTTATTATATATGTACCAGGGGTTCCCTGCACAGATATTCTCTGCTGTCTTTGGAGAATATTAGTGTGTTGAGTAATTTTATGCTGTCAATGGACAGTCAATATTTTTGCTGAATGAAAAAATTTTAGTTTAGCGTTTTTAAAGGTCACTTATGTGTGCAATATCCCTTAGTGTTGTTGTGACAAGAATTAGTTCAAGAAAGGGAGTAATGTTGCTTGAGCGTAATCTCGAGAGGAAGTATTGTTGGTGAGTGAAGTCTTAAACCATTTCACAAATACCCCTAACTAATCATCCCATGGAAAGGGTTTTTGGTTTGGGACCCCCCATTCTGAGTTTTAAATTTGGCATAATATACACTTGAATTTATAAATTTCCTTTCAACATCTTAATGTACAAGTACGTGCTAAGCTGGGGTGTGTGTAACTGGAAGTAAAAAGGCTAGACCACATGCCTGTTCTAGTCTTTGTGAATCTGTGCTCAAATGGATTTTCTTAAATTGTTTCCACAAAGGTTGTTTTTCTATAACCCTGTCACACAATAGGCCGGTTTCGTATTCTAACGGTTGGACTGGATCTAGCATGAAATGGAGGCTACTGCGGGCAAATTAATTTGCATTTGAAAAGATTTGCCCATTCCATGCTAGATCCAGTCCAGCCGTGAGAATTTGAAAATGGTCTATTAACCCTTTCACTCCCAAGAGTGCCACTTACAGAATTTACTCTGTCTAACGCCAGACGATTTTACTTGTCAATGGGGAACCCCACGGGGGTGAAAGGGTTAATGGTGATATAGCTCACTGGAGCATATGGCTTACTTGTTGTAAATCCCTACTTGAAAAAAACTTGGTAGTATGATTACTGGCAGATGAAATTACAAAGGAATATTCACTTCCTAAGCTGTTTTAAGATTTTGAGTGTTGGTCTGATCAGGAGCTCCCAAGGGTTAAACACAAAGACGCACTATAAAAGGGGTCGATTCATGCACTGCTTTTCTTTGAAGTGACATTCAAGCATGACTGATTAATTATCCAAGATGATGATCAACAAACAGCAACACAGAGACGGAAGCCCTGAAAGATATTTTTGCTAAATGTGAAAAAAAGGGACTGGGGAATAAAAAAGAAAGAAAGGTCACATTCTATGATATTATAATTATGGACACATTGTCATTAGGGGCTTTGTTATTTCATAAATTATCACAGGGCTCGGTTGCATCCACAGTTGATTGATAAATCAATTGCTCGCATGTGTCTAAGGCACAATGCTTTTTATGGTGCGACTTCATATTTAAATTTGGCTTTATTTAATTACGGTAATTCACACCTTCATGTACAAGTACAGTACCGCTCAAAAGTAAGTTACCACCCTGAGTCCCTCTCTCGTCTCGTCTCGTGAGACGGTTCAGAAAACTGTAAGTGTCTGCATCAACGAGAACTTTCCGAAGATTAACCTGTTTACGAACTCAAGACACTTGCACTCCAAAACGTAACGCGTGACACTGAAGTTTTAGGTCAAAATGCAGTTGGCGGTGGTGCATTATTGTCTTTTCTTGTAGACATCTGCCTGTAAAATCTGCATACACTGTACTTTTGATTCAAAGCTGATTTAGAGAAGAACTGTTTCGATAAACTTGCACAACAGCATGCGGTTGGCGGTTGTTGTATTATTGTCTTTGCGTGTCCACGTTTAAACCTCGTATCGGCCCTTGAAATCTACATACACTGTACTTTCATTCGAAGTTGATGTTGAGGATAAATGGTTCTATAAACTTGCGCGGCAGCATGCAGTTGGCGGTTGTGTATTATTGCCTTTGCGTGTACATGCTAAACCAGGGTAATTGTTGAGCTGGTAAAGAAAAGCTAGACCACATCACTGCCTGTCCTTCTCTTTGTGAACAGTGCATGGGTTCTTTTTGGTTTTCATATGCTCTGTCAGACAATTTTAATGATTGTGTCATAGGGCATCTATAGCACACTTGTTTACAGTCCCTATCTGAAAAACAATTTGGTAGTATTGTTGTTGGCAGATGAAATTGCGAAGGGAATGTATTCACTCTCTAAGTTGTTTTAAGATCCTTAGTGTTGGTCTGGCCAGAAGCCCAACCTTGTTCCCAGGGTCCTCTCTCTTCCTCTCTTGAGAAAGTCCCCTGGTTTTGGCTGGTCATCTGCCTAATGAGTACAAATGAAATGCATGCAGAGGGTGGGTCCTCGACTTAGTTTTGTCAACAGTATTTGGTTCTATCTAGGGGAGGGAAAAACAGGTTGTTTTTCTTTTCCAAATGGCGCCCACGTTCTTAAGGTTTACTTCAAGTTGCACTGTTTTCTGGTGACACAAATGTGAGAAAACAAGTGATGTGTCTGACCTCATTGTATTAAGGAAAGATGTGGTGGTAGTACTTCAACAAGATATGCAAGATACTGAAATTAAATTATTATTATTAAATAGACATTTCCGCGCCAAACAATGATTAATTTTCACTGCCTACTGAGCTCAGTAGATGAGTTTAGTGGAGACAAAAATTTAACCCTTCGTTCCCCTCCCTTCATTTATTTTTCCGTAATATGCCAAAATCTAGCAGACATGTGACCAGCCACAACCAGGGTACTTTCTCGATGGAGGAAGAGAGAGGACCCTGGAATTGAGCTTGGCCAGAAGCCCTGACCTTCTACATGGCAGTCCAAGGCTTAATTAACCATCCTTTTCCTGTTTTGTACGGATAGTACATGTACATGTATCCTTGAAAATGGCTATATAAAACTGGCAAGCATGGACAACCTTATCCCAGAGGAAGGCAACATCCTGGGAGGTGATCAAAAAAGAAGGAATTTACATTGTTTTTGTGTGAATCCAAAGGCAAAGAGCTTAATTTCTCTTGTAACAAGCTCTGAGAGATGTTAACCTTTTGCTGGCACCCCATATCTAGCCCTTTACCTTATATTTTTTATCCTTGGCACAGAACGTGTCTTTTGTTCTACAGAAAATGTCTTGCTTTTTTTTTAGAATCTCATTTGTTAACTAGAATTCCCAACACGTTTGCATGAAGTAGTGAATGAGATTTGTTCAATGTGTCTTTATTTGTAAGGGAGAAGTTGTGCTTGTGGTGAAAAAATATAAAGATGGATGGTACAGAGGCATTCGATGTAGGGGATATCAGGTAAGCCATGTGATGTCGGGCAGGTACAAAACACAGGTCACAGGTCTCATTCACAGGTCTCTGTTTTACCTTGAATACAGAAACAAACCTAAACATTCATTAAAGCTAACGTTAGGCCTAAAAACTCTTGTTCAGGTCTAAAAAAGCCTAAGGTTAGCTTTAATGAATGTTTAGGTTTGTTTCTGTATTGGTAAAACAGAGACCTGTGAACGAAATCTGTTACCTGAGACACGTGTTTTGTACCTGCCGGGCCATTTCCATTATGGGGTAATCTACTGTCAAGCTTGAAGGTCCTACTGTATGTTACAGCTCACAATAGTTCAGCAACAAACTGTGACTTGCCTAATTAGTAAGTAGAAAAATTCCATATTTAAGCTGTTTGCACTCTTGTTCAATTCCCCAGGCCAGACCTTAAATGCAAAGCAGGCCTTTGAAAGTTTTTGTCAGTTTGAAAATTCATCTAGAACTGTGGTTTGGGGGATCTGATGGTGTGGTCATTTTGATTAGCACCTAAGAAGAAGTCTTTGTATGCTTTCACAGAAGTGTTGACAGCCTCCAAAATGTCTATTTGGGACATTAATCTTGTGGAAAATGAAAGTCAAATCCTCTGAAAGCAGTGCCAAGAAATCTCCTACAAAACAATACAGTGGTATAAAGAAACACATAGGACTCATTTTATGTGCAAGCCTTAGGGAAATGTCCTTACTAATGGACCATTTTACAGTTGTGTGCTTAGTTTCCTGGCCTTTGAATGAAAGTGAGTCTGGAGTTGACTTTGCTTTGATAGAAACCTCACTGCTTTTCTTATGTAAATTCCTACTAATTAACAAGAGATCAACATCATTAACATAAGAAAAGCAGTGAGGTTTCTATCAAAGCAAGGTCAACTCCAGACTCACTTTCATTCAAAGGCCAGGTAACTGAGCACACAACTGTAAAATGGTCCATTAATCATAATATTTAGGACTACAACAATTTATTATTAGGCTGGATGCTTTCCTGGGAATTTTGTAGCAAAGGATTCAGATCAAACTGAAACTATTGCATGGTAAGTGTTAAGCATTGTCAAAAACAGTTCTGTCTGGGTAGACTTGTGTTCTGAGCAAGAAGCCAGGCACTGCAGTGGGTACAAATAATACAAATTTGTTTTCAAGGAAGCTGAAGAGTATACTGGGCAATTGACAGAGAGAGCCTCAAGGCTTTAGTCTGATTATAACATGAAATTGACCGAGAGTGAGCTTGTACATGTACAAAGAGGCAACACGGCTTAAAAGGACACCATTCCAAAATACCAGTTTGCATTATTACTGTAGTAGTGTTAAGGAAAGAAAACATGTATCATTTTGTAGTTATTTATTTGTTATAAATTCAACTGGACAGGTAGAAATATGACGAGAAAATTGAAAATTGATCTTTATTTTCATGCTCATTACAGGACAAGGAAGAAATGAACCAGAATGAAAAACACACACACACAACTATTGGTTTTGCTCATTTAATCTGCTAATTGTGGTGTTCTTGTTGCAGTTACTGTCCTCATCGTGCAAGCCCCTTAATAGTAGACGGACAGGAAGAGTTTTTAGGGACTTTTTAGAATTTCGACTTGCAAAAGCCAAATCAACCACATTTCCACTTAAATTTTGGATTGTCAAAGGGCATGTTTTGGGTTTAAAGCGGTAACATACAATTTTGGCAAGCATGATAATGGCTTGGCGCTTTGTTCAGTGGCAAGCTTAATTTTTCAGTCTAATAGATTTTTTTGAGTTTGTCTTATTTTCTCTGTACTGCCCAAGATAATAGAGATTGCGTTAGATTGGGTGAAAGTAGATCATGGTGTAAACTTAATGTTGTTTTATGATTTTATCAACCATATTTTCATCATGTATTGTTTAGGCAGGAGGCACCTCCAGATCTCCTTTCCTCATCTCCTGTATCAGACGTTAACACCAAAATTTTAGCTGATTTAGCTCTGGAACACACAAATCTAACATCTGAAGGGAATGGGACTAATGACCACAACAGCATGGAAGATCGGCAACTGGATGTGAACCGAAATGGAATGGAAAGGCATGATTCACTCGGCAGTGGTAATGGTGATAGCTTAAGTCCTGGCTCATTCACTTCATTTCATGGACTGAATATTATAGCAGATTCAATGGGACACGATGGCGAAGGTAAAAGACAAACTACAGCCACCTCAGGCTTGTTAGTTTCTACTGTACCCATTTACTACTAGGAGTGAAACTTAACCATTGAGTCCTGAACCAGACCCCATTGACAAGTAAAATCGTCTAGTGTTAGACAGAGTAAAATCTATTAATTAAGTCTCACTCCTAGGGGTCAATGGGGTAATAGAGTTTACTCTGTAGATAATGCTAGGGGCCATTCGGGAGTCAGTGGGTTAATGGAAATGAAATGGCCAAGCACATAAATTATGCTCTATTTGGCCAGGTACAAAAGTCGGACCGGATCAACTCATGCAGATTGCTCACCTTGGATTGAGCGAAAAACAGTTTTGTAAGCCAAGACCATTCGACGTTTGCGCCAATTTCGCCAAGGTTAGCTTAAATATTAGGGCTAGGGTGATTTCTTGAGGCCTTATCATTTTTTTTTTACGTCGACCCAAGGTGATCGAGCCAAGTTGATTCGAGTTGATCCAGTCTGACTTACCTATCTGCCTTAATAATTTAATCTAAGCAGATGAATTTGAATGTTGGCTTTCAAAAAGAGGAGAAATTACTGTAGCACCTGGAGAAAAAAGCTTTTGGAGAACAATAAACTGAAAACTTTCAAATAGCGTCAAATCTGAGAATTATTGATCCCAATGGGCATTGGTGGAGGGCAAACTCATGCATCACTGAGATGCAAATTCTGGACATAATTTGCACCACTGCACCAACCCAGCTCCCCTAAGCACCTATTTTTTGTTGCAACAATTTTTTTCATTTGTTATTTCAGGAAATTAATGTAGGTTGTCTAGATCTTGTGGCTTTTTGACCTATGACATTTTTTTTTTAGAATCCGAAGAACGTAAAAGAACAAGAGCAGCAATGGTACTGTATGTTGGTCACGTTATTTTATTAATTTTAACCTGGTTAATAATTAACAATTATTCCATGAGCGCGCGTTGGATATGAGATGATAGATAGCTAACTCGGCGCTACGCGCCTCATTGGCTATCTATCATCTCATATCCAACAGGCGCGAGTGGAATAATTGTTTTATTGAAAACACCCCCAAAATATAGAAAACTAAACTACAATAAAAATAAAAAGGCCCAGAAAAGCACGCATATGCTTGCCGTGTTTGTAGATCATGGTATAATGGCTCATAACCCATGACAGCTTAGCCAATCAAATCTCTCGAATTGCATTATCCAATGATACAGTTTTTAATAAACTACAATATTCAGTATTTCGGTCAACATTTGCCCAGATAAAAGAACCAATTATTACTTTTCTGTGCTCTATACCTTTGTAGAGTGTGGTCCTTTCCTCGTAAGATGTTCAAACTCCAGTGGAGCACATGAGCTGTTAGCAAAGTTTTGCTGTCAAGTTTTAAGCATTTTTATGATGACCATTTCTGTTGTACGTCTGTGAGAGTACAATGGCCATAGTTAAAAGTTATTTATATGCATTTTTTACAATAACTTTAAAAAAAATAATCTTTACTTTTTTTGCTCTTCTGCAGGAGCTTTTAACATCAGAGGTTTCATATTTCAATGGATTGAATCTCTTGTCAGGAGTACGTATTACTGGACCAATAGAGCGAGTTTCAATCGAGTGTCGTAAAACCAAAACCAAAGTATTACTTTGGCCAATCAAAAAGGACGGAGACAATCCAGTAAACCAATCAAAACTCGAAGTAATTACATATAGTCAACACAAAGTGCGGGAAAAATGTGCATGTGCAAGCCAGGATTGGTTTTGGTTTCACTTCGGATTGGTTGAAAAAGTGGCGCGAGAACTTTGAACCAATCACTGAGTGAAGTAATGCAAAACAAAAGCAGTTCGCTAATTACTTTTGACACTCAATTGAAAACCGCTCTAATAACAATTATTAGTATATACTAAAACAGTGGATAGCGTTGAACTCGCGCGCTGCTTGGCTCATCAAACTCTGAATATCCTGTGCTATTTACCTCCGAGCAACTCGGGAAAAAATGGCATCCTGATTTGCATTCGTGACAAGTGAAGAAAGCATCCAAATTAATTTTTTGTGCTGTATATATCTCACTGTTTTAGTATACTAAAACAACTGTTCACCTCAGTGTCGGTGGCTAGCGTTGGATATTTACCTCGCCGCAGCCTTAAAAAAAACTATTCCATTGATACACAGTGTCTATTGTATCCACCATTTTCAATTTAGAAGCAGGCTTTTGGCTAAAGTTGTTACCTCAGATCTTGACAGTTCAAATACCAGGTTCAACTTGTTTTACAGTATATAACTTTTGTTTCTCCTGCTTAACATTTTGTTTTTTGTCAGCATTATATTAGACCACTCAGAAGGCTTCGTGTCATATCCAATGAAGATGTGAAGAAAATATTTGCAAATGCAGAGGTAATACAAAGTCAAATGCACTGTTTAAGATAGTCACATACATCTAGCTACACATATTCTTGGAGAGTAGTTGTGTAGCGAATGTGAGAGAATGATTAACTCATTTAAATGAAAGGTATTACAATTGAACCCCCGGGAACTCAAAAAAATCCGAGCCCCAGATGGAGTTCGAACCCACGACCCTCCGTTATCTAGTACGGATGCTCTAACCAATGAGCTACTGGAGACTCTGTGGTGAGCAATGGTGAAATGTGGGTATTTGACTCGAGCTGCATCACACAGCCACAGAGTCAAATAGCAACTGACAGCATAGCTCATAACTGTGGTTAAAGCATCCCATACTAGGTCACGGAGGGTCGTGGCCTTGAATCCCATTTGGGGCTTGGATTTTTCTGAGTTCCCATTAGGTTCAATTCTAATATACCTTTCATTTAATAGTAGTTGTGTAAACTTTAAATAAGCTAATCTCTGACTTGCACAGAATGGAAGAAAAACATGACATCAAAGTACTGTGCCACTGATGGACTGTATATTCAGGGTTTTTATTAAGTTTTAAAGTACAAGGGACCTTGTGATAGAGTAAGCAAGCACCCTTATGTATGGTCTGGCTTGTGATCTTGAGACCTCTAGTTTCAGCAAATATGGGTACTGTACGCAGCGTAGACGGGTGGTATGTACCCGGGTACGTACCAGCTTCTAATAAAACCCCTGTATATTAATAATAAAGTTATACTGCTGACCCAGTGTCGTGGGCTAATAACTAGTAACCTAGCAGTTTATAATTTCCATGTGCACAATATGTCACACAATACACACCAATGCTACATAATACCACAAACTGGGGTGCAGCAATCATATTACAAGGTGTCTTTTGCCTTGGCTTGACATAACCAAAGCAACAATAATTTTTGTTGTTTGCTGACAGTAGGATTTCTTTCTTCCTCAGTCCCTGGAGTCTATAAGCAAAGAACTTGTTGCTAAACTTCAAACCCGCTTGGCTCACTGGGATGTGAATTCAACACAAATTGGGGATGTTCTTGTGGAAATGGTAGTTTTTTGAATATAGCTGCATTGATTAATTAAATATTTGCACACCAAATGCAATTGGCATATGTTGCAGTTCATTTTGTTCCTTAGCTTAATTAATTTGCAACCAAACTAGGTCATTTTGTTTCAACCTAGGTCATTTTATTTTAAGAAGTTCAGAAGTTTGTTTAAAGCACCCAAGCATTATTTCATTGTTGGAGCAGATCGTGTTTGAAGTTCGTCCTTTCTTGGTTGCATTGCCGTAGTTTGCCGATTCTTGTACCAAGCCAACCTGGCATGTTTCAATGAAATACATCAAAATGTGAATGATCGAGAAAAAGTGGAATAAAGTACTGTATATCAGTAAAACTCTTCTTTGACCTTGAACTGACAAAGTTGTTTTTATGGCTTTTTAGCTTGATTCCTATTTGCTGGCTATTGACAGTTGACTCTGAAATGGCTTTTTTTCCTTTTCCATTCGCTCGCTGAAGATTTGCTTGTTTTCTTTTAAAACTCATTCGGTTCAAGAAAAAATTATTGCCAAACTGGTGAATTGCAAA
Organism: Montipora foliosa; assembly: GCF_036669935.1. Taxonomy (NCBI): domain Eukaryota; kingdom Metazoa; phylum Cnidaria; class Anthozoa; order Scleractinia; family Acroporidae; genus Montipora; species Montipora foliosa. The sequence goes on along the minus strand of NC_090877.1, from coordinate 8,704,627 downwards.
GTAAATTACACTGGAAAAACTGATGTCACTCTCATTGCTTCGTAATTCATGCGATGTCGGTTTTTAGCGTAAAATTTACCGTGGAATTCACTAGTTTAAGGCAATTAATTTTTCTATAGAAGAAAGCAAAGAAAATGATTTAATTATTAAAGCAGCAACTGGAAACATCAAAACGCAGACAATTTGAAACCTTTTATTTTCACAAACCCTACAAGCAGTAAGAATAAATAACCAGGGAGCTCCGCTTTTAGGCTTGGCTAAATCTATATATTAGTGATGATGATGATGATGATTATCAATAATTATATCCTTTTGTCTTTGTAGTTCTCATATTTGATGATGTTTGAGCCCTATTTTAAAAGCAGAAAGAGAGGAAATGAGGTATGGGAATGTTACAAAAGTCATTGAG
>NC_090877.1:8676718-8699218 GCF_036669935.1 Montipora foliosa | reverse complement strand
TACTAGTCGGGCATGCTAAGCCACTACACCATCAAGGCTACCACGCTGGCAACGCAGCAGATTAATGAGATGACTTAGCAGTGTGGGTATCCCTAGGGCCCAAATTTCCTTCATTGAGTGTGTATCCTTGCCGCTAAAACCCCAGACAGGGTTTAGAACACATGAAAGTTAGAAATTTTGAGGCAAATGAAAGGTATAGACTATATATACAGGAGAAAGGAACACATACCGTGCATTTTACCTTTCGACACACCCATCCGAAAAATTGGTTTTTGCCCTGACCAGGACTCGAACCCACACCTCCCTGATTACTAGTCGGGCATGCTAAGCCACTACACCATCAAGGCTACCACGCTGGCAACGCAGCAGATTAATGAGATGACTTAGCAGTGTGGGTATCCCTAGGACCCAACTTTCCTTCACTTGAGTGTGTATCCTTGCCTCTAAAACCCCAGACAGGGTTTAGAACACATGAAAGTTAGAAATTTTGAGGCAAATGAAAGGTATAGACTATATATACAGGAGAAAGGAACACATACCGTGCATTTTACCTTTCGACACACCCATCCGAAAAATTGGTTTTTGCCCTGACCAGGACTCGAACCCACACCTCCCTGATTACTAGTCGGGCATGCTAAGCCACTACACCATCAAGGCTACCACGCTGGCAACGCAGCAGATTAATGAGATGACTTAGCAGTGTGGGTATCCCTAGGACCCAACTTTCCTTCACTTGAGTGTGTATCCTTGCCTCTAAAACCCCAGACAGGGTTTAGAACACATGAAAGTTAGAAATCTCGAGGCAAATGAAAGGTATAGACTATATATACAGGAGAAAGGAACACATACCGTGCATTTTACCTTTCGACACACCCATCTGAAAAATTGGTTTTTGCCCTGAGCGGGACTCGAACCCACACCTCCCTGATTACTAGTCAGGCATGCTAAGCCACTACACCATCAAGGCTACCACGCTGGCAACGCAGCAGATTAATGAGATGACTTAGCAGTGTGGGTATCCCTAGGGCCCAACTTTCCTTCACTTGAGTGTGTATCCTTGCCTCTTTAGAAATGTCAAGGCAAATGAAAGGTATAGACTATATATACAGGAGAAAGGAACACATACCGTGCATTTTACCTTTCGACCCACCCATCCGAAAAATTGGTTTTTGCCCTGAGCGGGACTCGAAGCCACACCTCCCTGATTACTAGTCGGGCATGCTAAGCCACTACACCATCAAGGCCACCACGCTGGCAATGCAGCAGATTAATGAGATGACTTAGCAGCGTGGGTATCCCTAGGGCCCAACTTTCCTTCACTTGAGTGTGTCTCCTTGCCTCTAAAACCCCAGACAGGGTTTAGAACACATGAAGGTTAGAAATCTCGAGGCAAATCAAAGGTATAGACTATATATACAGGAGAAAGGAACACATACTGTGCATTTTACCTTTCGACACACCCATCCGAAAAATTTTTGCCCTGAGCGGGACTCGAACCCACGCCTCCCTGATTACTAGTCGGGCATGCAAAGCCACTACCACCATTTGTGGCTTTAACATTTTTTAAGATGACAAGAAATTCTCTGACAATTGAAACAATACCAAAGCAATAAACTTTGGCCAATACCAGAACGCAAGGCTCTGTTCTGCTCATGCAGTTTGTCATAGGAAATAATAATAATAATATTGTACACAAATAACAACGCGAAATAGCGTTATTACAAAGTTGTATATGGTCTGATAATCTTGAGACTAAAATTTTGAAGCTGGTCACAAATTTTTGACTTTATGTGGTTTTATCAAATGAGTTGTTAAAGGTGAATATTTAACCACCATAACAACAACTGGTGAGCTGACGTTTCGAGCATTCACCCTTCGTCAGAGCAAATAGAGCAGTTGTCAAATGACTGTCAAAAGATCTTGCAATTGCTACACTTACATGTAGTGATTGGTGTAAAAAGTCTCATGCCAGTTTATCAACCAATGAGAAGCTAGGAAAACCGAAACCTAATCGCAACTTGTACGTGTGATTTTTCTGCACTTTGAGCAAGTCACTCAGAGTTGCTACGAGTTTGGATTGGTTCATTGGGCTGTTTGCACCTGCTATGATTGGTTAAAGTACTGGTAATTACTTTCAATTGGTATTTTAAATTTATGACACTCAATATTGAAAAGCGCTCTATGAAGGGCTGATACTCGAAATGTCTCCTTACAGATCTTTCTTATGGTGGTTGATTAAGTTACCATTATGATATCAATAATTATCTTATTATAATTACATAGGTGATTAGAGCAGTTTTCAATTGAGTGTCGTAAAACCAAAACCAAAGTAATTACTTTGGCCAATCAAAAAGGTCGGAGACAATCCAGTAAACCAATCAAAACTCGAAGTAATTACACGTAGCTGTCACAAAGCGCGGGAGAATGTGCTCACGCAAGTCACAATTGGTTTTGGTTTCACTTCTGATTGGTTGAAAAAATGGCACGAGAACTTTGAACCAATCACTGAGTGAAGTAATCATAAACCAAAGTAATTTACTAATTACTTTCGACACTCGATTGAAAACCACTCTATTGAAACTTTTAGCGCTGATTGATTGCACTTGAGGTGATTATTACACGATAACCCCCTAAGTGTTTTGTTTTTTTTTTCAAAATGGCCGCAAGTTGTTTTGTTGAGATGACAGACAAAGAAATTAATTATTGTTTTAAGGAAAATGCATATTTTTCAAAGAATCATCTTTGTGATTACACTAATTTAAAAGCAATATTGTTATTCATCTCAGGCTTGGTGAATATCGGTGAATAAAAACCTCGACTTTGTCTTCGTTTTATCCAGTGCAATATTCACCTCGCCTTCAGCGAATAGACCATTTTACAGGTGTAGCTAAGTTACCTGGCCTAAGAATGGAAGCGAGGCTGCCGGTGACCCTGTTTTGATACAAACCTCCATGCTTTTGTAATGTAAATATGGACTAATTAGAATTACAACAACACAATTTACATGATAAAAGCAGTGGGGGCTGTATCAATGCAAGGTCACCGGCAGCCTCGCAGCCATTCATAGGCTAGGTCACTGAGCAAAAAACTGTAAAATGGCCTATTATTGTTAATTATTGAAAAAGACAAATCTTTGCTAATGCCCTGCTGCCATATAGGAATCTATGTAAACTATAGGTAGGACTTTTTGCCAGCAAATAAGTCAATAAGAATAGTGAAATCAATTTAGATGTGACTTAATTCACAATTCCCAGAACATATAAGAGCATGAGAATTTAATTAACTTACTGGTAATGCCATTCACAGTAGCAACTGACTTTTTTTAGTATGTGTGGATACTTGGATCCTCGGTCAACAAGGTTTCCCAAAACAATAATTCCTTGTTCTTCAATTTCAACAGACAGCAGAAGCTTTGAATGAACACATTCGGCAAATAGAGAATGAGACAAAAGTTGTTGAAGTCATCAAGAGTTTTCCAAACGATGAATTGGTGAGTGATTTAACCAAGAGCTTTACTTGAAATTCTAAATAGGACTGTTTCATTTTACTATTGCTACTTTAAAGTGAAAAGCGGTAGTTCTGTATTTTATTTCTTCAACCAACAGTATATGCTCAAACTAGACTATGAAATCTGCCTTTATCAGCTCACGTGACCACCAACACAGCACCAAAGTTTCTTTACAAACTACCGTAGAAACTTGTGTATAAGCCGCACTTGTACATGTAGATAAGCCGCACCCCAACTTACAAGCATGATTTTGAGAAGAAATAAACACTTTAAATATGCAATCTACATGTAGCATTGTTTGTTGGCAGTTGTTCGTGATATTAAAAGTTGCCGAAATATAATGCTGTGTATTTGCTGCAACGTTAAGAAGTTAATAAACTCTTAAAATAGGTTTTAAAAGCTTATCCTTAATTGATTTCCCTAATTCTTGAGAGTGAAAAACAATTGTCTTCATTGTTGAAATAAAAATGATAAACTTTGAACAAAAAATAATGGTACATTGTATAATGATACTCCATGGGAGAATGCCATGGATGCATGATAAAAACATCTACTTAGCAACCATGCAGTCATTTAGAGAGGGAAGTCTGGACCAAGTCACGTCATAAACAATATGGAAAGGTTTACCGGATAGTACTGTATATACATATGGAAGCCATCAATCAGAGAAAAACCTGTTGCTAAACGAGAGTTTAAAAACTCCATCCATGGAAAAACATGGCATGCAAGTAATGAAGGGCAACAAAATAGTCAGCCTTTGCCTCATGAGTTCTCCCAAATAGTGTGGTATTTCTTACATGTGGTGGAGAGATCAGTGTTGAATATGTTTATTCTTTATTTACTAAAGGTTATTAGTGCTATTTTTGACCCCATACCAGCCAGTGTACTCCCTCTGAAAGCAGTGGTCTTGTACATAAGCCACACACCTGATTTTGAGTCCAATATTTCGGCAAAAAGATGTGGCTCATACAAAAGTATTTATGGTAACCCCATCATTAGTTTATTATGTATAATATAACCAGTAATAAATATTTTACTTCCAATTGCCAGGAACTTATTCGACCCTCTGTGATTAAAAGTCATGGTAAGAGTTTCAGTTACTGATATTAACTTGTTGACTCCTGAACTGCACCCACCCTCCCCCTCACCCACCAAATCATCAGGCCTTGGTTATTCAAAAGGTGGATAATGCTATGCACTTGCAAAATCACTATCCAATTGAGTTATCCAGTGGATAGCACTATTCACCCTTCAGACAACTGGGGCCTAGTGTTTACGAACAGAATAAAATCTATGAATTTGAGATTGTCCTTATGCTTTAATTATTTCAGTAAGAGGAAGGGGCTGATGGTGCTTCTGCAAATTAACGATGTGATCGTAAATTCCCTAGGATTTCCCAGAAATAGAAAGAGTACATTTTCACAATTATATTAAAAAATATTCAGACTGGGAATTCCCAAGATTTCCAAATGAAACTGAGAAGTAATTCTTCATTCATTTATTATAAAGATCCACAAATATAATCTTAAACAAATTTCAAGATTAAATTTGCAACTATAAGAATTTAAATGTACTTACATCTGAATGCTATAAATGTTGACCTGCAAGAACTTCACCTAAAAAGTCATTAGCACATGTTTGTTAGGAACAGTAAATCTGGGGATTCTACATGCTTGCCCTTAACCTGAACTGAATGATCAGTGAGATAACTCATAAGTTTTTACCTTGAAGTAGATTCAGCTGGGAGTTGTTTAATTTGATTGTGATTGTAAACTAATTGAGCTCTTGAATTTACAGATGGTCTTTTTTTAAACCTGTGTTTGTAAGTACTGTAAGTGATGACGATCTCTGCTGATTTCACAAGTCTTATTGTGTATTGAAAAAGCTTAATAAATTAAGTAACAGTATACCACTCATAAATCATTTCAATAAACTAAACAAATTTAACCTTAATTTTCAAATATCATCAGTAACATGTGTTCCAGACTTCTCAAGTTTGACGAGTTGCTTTTTACCACTCTTTTGGTGAGTTAGATTTTGTGGTCATGTTATTGTTTTATTTTCAGGAAAGCAATTAGTGGGATCTGTTCGTCGAAGGTATCAGTGAATGTCATTCAGTGAAGGCCCTTTGTGACCTTTTGTATCAAAATGCTAGCAAGTGTTAATGATGTTTCAGATGTATTGATTCCTCATGATAATTTTTTTTTGCAAATTGGGAAGGGGGAAAGGGTGAGGAAAGAGTGGTGGGGATCATGGTTTTTACAGCTTGACTCAATTAGTCTTGCACATGTTGAGCGTAGTGTAAAGCAAAAGGTGCTGGTTTGAGTCTCTCTCTCTTTCTCTCTCTCTCTCTTCTGAATCTGCTCTATTTTCAAGTAAGAATTCAATTTACACCTTGTAAATTTTTCACGATAAAGGAAAAGGTAAATTTGGTTGATTTTATCCAATATCCCCAGCATTTGTCTTGCCTACCCCGAACCCCCTTGGTAGCATTATTTTATTCTCTCTCCAACCTTCAATCTTTCATGAAAGTCCTAATAATTATGACATCTTGCTAGAATGGAACAGTAATTGGAAGAATAATTTATGTCAATGCTTGAGTTTTGCAATTTGATCATAGTTTGCTCTTAAATTACTCGGACCACTCTTCTCATTCATTGCTAATCTGTTGCACCCTTAAAACCCTGGCATGTAGGAAGGGTAATAACTGACTTGGACCATACAGCAGTTAAGAAGTGCAAGTGTCTGTCGTGAATACCTTCAACAAAGACTGTTTTCAAGCCTTGTAACTGCATGATGAGTGCAAAACATGAGTGAGGAACATCGGTGTCCATTAACCTTTTGATTCCCAAGCCTGCCTGAACTGGCCACACTTGGTATTTTACTTTGTCTAATGCCAGATGATTTTACTTGTCAATGGGGAACCCCTGGAAGTCAATGGGTTAAAATACTGCAGGCTGGAAATTGTAGGGTTCAAAGGCTGCCCAGATAAACTAAGGGCACTTTCCACTTGACAGAACTGACCGGCCAGACAGGGCATTTGGCAGGACTAATTCTACAACGCCTTCAAATTAACACGCTTCGAAGATATGATATATGCTCCTCCGCAAGAATATGAGGGATTATCATTCAAGTTTTCCTTCAAATTGTTGCATTTTCTTTGCAAACTGATGGGTCTGGCCGGCCAGTTCTGACAAAAGGAAAGTGCCCTAAGATTGCCTTAATTAAACTGTCATCTGACATCGACATCTTAAGGTAAATGTATGTTTTTGTGTTACAGGAAGCATGACAGAGACCACATGGCAACCTTATCAAAGAGTCTTAAAAGGTGAGAAATCACAGGAAGATTGAACTCTTAAAGGTTTGATTTAAATGGAAAAGATTAATAATTTTCTTATCACAGATGTATTGATGCCGCAAACAAAGTGCTTTTGATTTAATGACTGCTTACGGTATAGTGTTTTTTTTTTTTATTTAATCGACTGCAAATTTAGGATATCTCTTCCTTTGATGGACACCATTGATACCTCCCCAAATATACCTCGTCATGGCTCTTCAGCAGTGGGCACACGCAACACTCTTCCTCGCAGTGCAGATAACAGCGACAGCGACAGTGACACTGAAAACCCGCAGATGGGAGACACTTTTATAACCAGGTAAATTGACTAAGTTGGTGGCAAACTATACTTTATTCTGCGTGATTAGTGTCATTAATATTAGAGTCGTAGTAGGGCTGATGGGCCTCTCAGAAGCCTCATCACAGTTAGACAGTGTTAATGGGGACATAGTTTTTGAGTGAATCTAGCTGTTGTTAACCCTTTCAGCCCCGTGGGGTTCCCCAGTGACGAGTAAAATCGTCTGGCGTTAGACAGAGTAAAATCTATAAGTGGCACCATTGGGAGTTAAAGGGTTTAGAACACTAGAGTGTGACCTTGGTTTGATTCCCAGTCGTCTACTCTGCTTTGCTTGGTTTCTTCATTTTTTTCTTCTTAACAAATAAAGTGCTACTACGATCAAAAATCACTCCTCGCGTTTTTCTTTACACGTCAAAAGTTCTTGTGTTGAATACTTGAAATGCAAGATTTTATGCAATAATCTCAAGGGAAAAACTCTTTGCTTGGACAGCAATTAATTTGTTCATTTAATAGTTTGCCATTGCATGGTGTGGTTCTGACAAATAAGTCCTGAGAGAGCTGGATAATTAAGGAGAAAGTGACATCATTAAATTTTACTCACTACCTTAACCCATTGACTCCCGGGGTTCCCCATTGACGAGTAAAATTGTTTGGCGTTAGACAGAGTAAAATACTAAGTTTGGCAGGTTTAGGCCGGTTTAGGGGTGAATGGGTTAACCCATTGACTCCTGGCGGGGTTCCCAATTGACGAGTAAAATCGTCTGGCGTTAGAGTAAAATACTAAGTATGGCCGGTTTAGGCCATTTTAGGGTGAATGGGTTATAAAGTGTGTGAATGTGGCTTAATTAGTAAATGCAGAACACAAATTTGACAATCTGAAAGTCAAAAACTCTTGTGGTGCATACTAATCAAGCCGCATTCACACACTTCATTTTTAAGCTAATGGTGTGGTTCTGACTCATAAGCTTTCAGCAACCTGGATCAAGGAGAAAGTGACATCAGTTACATGTAGCACCAACTAATGGCAAACAATTATAGTTGAGGAGTCTTGAAAGTACTATAAACAAATTGCGATTTTGAGACAGCAATACCACATTATATTGACAGCTAGTTGGGAGAAAATATATTCCATATTGGGCGGAGTCGCAAAGCGACAGAGCCCAATACGGAATATATTTTCTCCCAACGCCGTCAATGTAATGTGGTATTGCCGTCTCAAAATCGCAATTAGTTTTGTATCGTGACCCATCATTTATAAGGATAAATAAAACTGTAAACTAATCAACCCGCGCCTGATCAAAATTTCAATTCCTGCAAAATGTATTTGTTTACGTACGTCTGTGACATAGCGGCACCAAATTAGCACCTATTGTATATTACATTTCACATATCCATATATGAGTAGGTTAGCATATTATGCAAAAGCAGAGAGCACACACAACCAGGCAGTGTGTGTGAATAACCAGAATAAAACTCCATCAACATCCGACTACATGGTGGCAGCAGTGGGATTGGTTGTCTTGTCTCGCTTTGAGCCAATTTCTAACTTCCTCTTGGTTCTTTGATGGCTGGATCTTACCAGGGAGTGTGGATTTAAATACTCAGCCATTCAGTAATTCAGCTGGTGACCGTATATTGGAACTCAGGGGCGTTGTTTGTAGAGCCAGCAGGGCTAGATCTATGTCTTCTTTAGTCTCTCTGCACTTCAGGATCGTGTCTTCTTAACCGTTTGAACTTGGCGTTCGGCCATGTGGGTAATGTGGAGACGATGTCACAATTTCAAACCCGTACTGGCTTGCCAGTTGATGGAACTCGCCGGGTGTAAACTGAGTGCCGTTGTCGCATTGAAGAGATTCTGGGATTTCATTTTCTGCGAATAGCATTTTCATTTCATTAACAACGGCCCCGGATGTGAGGTTTTGAAGTTTCTTGACAAGTGGGAACTTGGAATAATAGTCGACAACTATGAGGAACCACAACTGTTGAGCGTACAAAAGGTCTGCGCTCAGTGTTTTCCACGGTCTTGAAGGGAGCTCTGTTGGTATCATTGGCTCCTTTTGCTTGGAATTGTGGTACTTCTGGCAAACACAACATGAGTTTACAAAGTTTTCAATTTCTTTGTATATGCCTGGCCAGTAAACACAGGATTTGGCTCGTAGTTTGCATTTTTCCATACCAAAGTGCCCTCCGTGGATTTGCTGCAAGATGTTGCCTCTCAAGGATTCAGGTACTATAACACAGCTTCCAAGAAGTATCAGCCCATCTTCTACTGATAGGTTATCTCGTAGGGGCCAGTATGGTTTTAGCGCCGAAACGATTTTCTTCCCACTGTCAGGCCAACCTTGCATAACTTTGTGGGCTAGAAGCTGCAGGGTTTCATCTTTCGCATTTTCCAACCAATCCCACTGCTGCCACCATGTAGTCGGATGTCGATGGAGTTTTATTCTGGTTATTCACACACACCGCCTGGTTGTGTGTGCTCTCTGCTTATGCATAATATGCCAACCTACTTACATATGCCTATGCGAAATGTAATATACAATAGGTGCTAATTTGGTGCCGCTATGTTACAACGTCAGCAACCCAATTCAGTGCAACGATGTCAATTTCAACATTAAAACCAATCACAGGCCGCAAAGTGAGACGGCAATACCACATTATATTGACAGCTCGCGCATAGGCAAAACTATAAGAAGATCGCAATACTACCAAAAATTTCGCCTGTCGAGCATTCAATGCAAGTACTTTCAAAATGTGAAGAAAAACTAAAACTAATTTTTTTCATCTTGAAGTTAGTAACACTTTTATTGATGAGTGTAGACTTTCTAGTGATCTTCATTAGCAGACACAATGATCACCAGAGAGATCAAACATGAGAGTGAGCTTTTAGTTAAAGCAACTTCTCAAAGCGGAGCTCTAGACTACATGTACCTACTAGTTTAAGTTGACACTTTTCATGACTTTATTCCTTGATGAGCTGCCTGCTATTTGCTTTTCCAAAATCATGCGCAATCATCATGTGATCATCATCATCATCATCATCATCATTATAATCAACGGCATACAGAAGCATTCTAATATTGTTATCATTGATAATGTCAACTTATTAAAATTTAAAGCTATTGTTATCTCTGTTCCATAAACCCAGTAATTATTTTAGGATTGGTGGCTTTTTTAGAGGGATGATTATCTTTGCGATTAAGTAATTTTAATAAAAGTGCATGACTTTTTTTTTGCTTTATCATCATTGAAATTGGAATATTTTTTTATAATCTCTCACCTTTTTGCCTAGCACATACATCTATGAGGGTGAAGTGCAGCGGGTGACAAGGAAATTCAGTGGATCAAGTGATGGTGGAATGGTACATGAAACAGTTGAAAGGTGCAGCAAATGTTTTTAAGGCCACACTGTGATTGTCAGTCACTGTAGGAATTTGCACCAATTATCAGGACAACTGGCCACAGTGGAGGCTTTTATAATAATTATTGCCCTGTAGTATTGAAATCCATGATCAATAATAATGAATGTTATTGTTTGGAAAACCTAATGGTTTTTGAAGTCACAAGATGATTGCAGGATTCGTGATTTCACTACATGTGTCCTTTCTTTTTTAAACAAAAGGCAATTCAGAAATTGGCTATAGTATATTTAAAAAATTTTCTTGGTCATGTTTTCCATGATATTACAGTGCCAGCAACACAATCTACAAACTACTGCACAAGGTTCTGTATCCAAACTAAACTTATTTTTTCACTCCTCAGGCATCTCTTCTTGTTTAACAATGTATTACTGGTTGGCATGGTTAGTGCAAAACAACATTTAATTGCTTTCATAAAATATTTCTCTGAATAACAAATTAACAGGTCAAGTGAGGCCTGTTAAAAGCTGTTGTTCTCAGTTTAGGTTTTATTCAAAGCTTTTGCTGATCCATGCCATCATCAGGGAACACAAAAATGGCTAACCTTCACCCTCGAGTATCCGCTTTTCCTGGTGGGGTACTGATACTTGGGCTAAAAAATGGCAGGGATGGCACAGTGCTGAGATCAACTGCCTTCCACTGCACCGATATGCCCTGGTGAAAGGGTTTGATTCCGAGACTTGGTGTTATATGTTGGTTGAGTTTGTTGGTTCTCTACTCTGCTGTGATAGGTTTTTTTCTGGGTATTCCGGTTTTACCCTCTCCTCAAAAACCAGCATTGATTTGATTTGCATTAATTTGTTGATTTCAGTTTACAGGGTCCCCAATTAGTGCTCCAGCGCTAGAACAACGAGACACTTGAATAAAGTTCCTTTACTTTTCGTTTTTTTCATTTTTCAACATGCTATTGAGAGACAACATCAAACGTTTAATATTTCTTGTAGTTTTATGTTTGAGTTTTGAATGTGTTCCTTCCCTACTGGTAACCATGTTGTCTCCCTTCTTTTTCAGGCATCAGAAAATCTCATAACTGGAAAGAAAACTTATAAACTTAAAGATCACATATCTCTTGCACAAGCATGGCTGGCGTCACCCAGTGCATATTACAGCAATCCACCTGATAATAGTAAGTCTTGTTATTACTTTTTACAGTCTCATATTTTACCATCTTCTGGTAGAACAAGATCCAACACCTCTGGAAACTGCTGCCATCTTTGTTTTAATTAGAATAGTGAGGCTGAGTGATCACGGAGTGTGTAGGACGGGAGGATTTTTATTATTCTACAGGATTGGAGAGAGAGCAAAAAAAATATTAATGTTCCTGCCTGTCTCCCCCACTCCCTTATAGGCTATTAAAAACTACTATAGGCTATCAAAAACATGGTGGTAGATTGCAGACTTACATGTAGATGGCCTTCACAATGATCAAATGGGAAAACAGGAGAATATGAATGTTCTGACTTATAGTTATTAGTATGTTGTGAGAAGTAAATTTTCAGAAGAATATTACATCTGCTAAATTAAATTTAGTTCATAGAGTGACTCTGTCTTCAAACTACAGGAGGAGACTTAGGATGTCATTCCCCAGGAGACAATGCTTTGCTTTGTGTCACCGTGCTATACTTGTAAATGGCCTTGCAATAGACCATTTTACAGTTGTAGCTAAGTTACCTGGCCTAAGAATGGAAGCGAGGCTGCCGGTGACCCTGTTTTGATACAAACCTCCGTGCTTTTGTAATGTTAATTTGGACTAATTAGAATTACAACAACACAATTTACATGATAAAAGCAGTGGGGGCTGTATCAATGCAAGGTCACCGGCAGCCTCGCAGCCATTCATAGGCTAGGTCGCTGAGCAAAAAACTGTAAAATGGCCTATTACAGCATCACATGAAGTTTTCTTTAATCCTTGGTATTTTCATTCTTTACTCTTTTTGCAGTGTTTATTCTTGGGGCACCCACTCAAATTTACAAATTTCTTGCCTCCTCTAAGTCAACAAAAGACACATGGGTTAAAAAACTTAAAACATGGATTGATAAAGAAAAAGAAGCATTTGTTGAGGTAAAAAATTAGAATATTATTATTAGATTCCTTGAGGTTTTACTGTTATTTTGAAGTAATATTTACTTGTACCAGTAATACTTTTTTAAAATGTTATTCCTTTTCTTTGTTACTCACAGTCCTTCAAAGGATTGCCAGTTCCTGATGAGGAGTTCTTAGCAATTTCATTAGAAGCTAAAATCGACTTTAACAAGACTGTTGACTTAGGTATGACAGACAGTTAAATAACTTCTCAAATTGCACTTGCCACTGGTTCCGGCAATTTTGAGAACTTTCAAAACATCACTCATGCCATAAATCATGAAATGCATCCGCAATCACATTTCTAAGGCTCTGTTGTATTTTTTTAGTTCTCTCTCTTTGTTTCCTGTTCAATTTATGGCCCTTGTAATTTGTAAAATAATAAAGTAAAAAGTAAGTATCATTATTTACCCTCAGATTTCCAGTAGCTTGTAGCTAATATCTCTGAGCATTGAATGGAGCAACTTTAAAAGCCCAACTGCCTGGAAGCAAACCAGTTGGCTATTTACAAATGCAGCCAGGAAATTGAAGGAGAGCGTGTCTTGAACCCAGGATCTCCGGATCTCAAGGAAAGCGGCCTAACCAGGGGGCTGCACTACCTCTACTGTACTTAGTCAATTTGCAGGCTATAACTTAATATTCTACAGTCCTTAAACTCAATAAGTAAGGGATAATAATTCATTTGTCACAGCAATAAATTATTGATGGGAATTGTCTCCAGTTCTGACCAAAGGATCTACTTTATGTGGTTGTTTGAATTGTGTGCAACTTGAATACATGTACAAGTTAAAGATAATGATAAAGCTAAGTGGCAGAAACCAATACAAATGTTCCTTAAATGGGCAGAATGGAAAAAAAGTCTCCAAATACATTTTTCCCATAGCTCTACAATGTTTACAATTTGAAAAGATGAAATGTGGATTAAATTTTTCAATTTTAGAGTTAAATCTGAGACAAGGTGAAGAGGTTCTGATTATTGGCATCAAATCTGGAGATATGTGGCTACCAGTAAGTTGTATTAATCCATTGACTCCTGGGGGTTCCCCATTGACGAGTAAAATTGTATGGCGTTAGACAGAGCAAAATACTAAGTACATTAATTTTGTATGGCTGGTTTAGGCAAGTTTAGGGGTGAAAGGGTTAAATCTTCGTATAAAGTGCTATGTTTCAGGAAATGTGTACAAATTAAGGCTAAATATTTGATTTTTGAGTCCTCAGGTGATTTTTCTTCCGTGTTTGACTTGACTTCTTTTCTAGAAAAGTGCTCTTGTGAAGCACCTTTTACCACCATAGATTACCCTTTACGGTAATGATAACAAATCCCAACCAACGAGTCAACCAATGCGTGGGTGAATGGGTTGGTAGACGCATCATTGGTGTGTCAGCCGACAAGTGAGAACATGTCAGCCGACACACAATTAATGCATATACGAAGCATAATGTTATGTTTGGTGGCGTGTTACCATTATGAGCATAACTTTTACACAGTTTAGTCATGGCCTTCCCGGTAGGATCTGTTTGGAAATCTATCTCTATCATCCTTGGAAGTGCCTTTATGCCTGAAAAAAGAAAAAATGCCTGTGGGTGTTTTTTTTTTTTTTCATGTCATTTTGCTTAGGAGTTATTTGATAAACGCTTGTTTTTTATTAAATGGTCTGGATAGCAGCGACAAGTTTTTAGTTTCCTATGATGTCACTAGCCTTTTTACTAATATCCCTTTATCTGAGACGATTGATTTAGCCGTCAACGCCATAATTGATGGTAACATGAATCCTGACCTAAAACTAAGTAAAGTTCATCTTAAACAACTCTTCAATTTTGCTACTAGCCACACTCATTTTTTATTCAATGGTTGCTTTTACGATCAAATAGATGGAGTGGCAATGGGTTCACCTTTAGCCCCTGTATTAGCCAATTTCTTCATGGGTCACTATGAAAGACTTTGGTTGGAAAATACACCGGTACCCAAGTATTATATTATCGCAGATACGTAGATGACATTATTTGTTGTTTTCAAAATTCTCATGATGCAGATATGTTTTTTCAATACCTTAACAAATGCCATCCCAACATTAAGTTTACAATGGAAACAGAAACAGATGGCAAACTGCCTTTCTTAGATGTATTGTTATCCAAGCAGAGATCAAGTAACAATGAATGTTCTTGTATCACTTCTGTTTTTTCGAAAAAAGACTTACACTGGTCTACTTACAAATTATTTCAGTTTTACTCCCTTTCAGTACAAATTAGGGTTAATTAAAACTCTCATCGACAGGACATATAAAATTAACAACACTACTCAGGGTTTTCAAAACGATATCAATACTCTAACTACTATTTTGAAACGTAATATGTTTCCCAGTTGGCTAATTGACAAGTCCGTTCAAGGTTATCTTAGAAATGTTACTACAAAAGAAGCCCCTAAACATGATGTATCCAACTACCATTTTTACAAACTACCTTACATCGGTTTCTATTCAACTTATACCAGAAAGAAAATTTCATCTATTATTAACAAGTATTGCAAGGATTTAAATGTTAAAGTAATTTTCTCTCCATTCAAACTGTGCAACATTTTTAGTCCAAAGGATTTCATTCCGGATTCTCTCAAATCACGTGTTGTATACAAATTTACTTGTGCGGGCTGTGGTGCTCGCTACGTTGGTGAAACCAACAGGCATTTCTACACACGTGTAAATGAGCACCTTTTCCGGGACAAAAATTCTCATATTTTCAAGCATCTTAGTTCTTCTAAAAATTGTCACGATAATTGTGATGTTTCTTGCTTCAAAATTATTGATAATGCTACTTCTTTCTATCAACTCAAAATCAAGGAGAGCTTCCATATTGAGCGGTTGAAACCCGAACTCAACAAACAAGTTGATCATGTCAGTTTAGCATTACACTTTCAAACTTTTACCGTTATGTCAGTTGTGTTCTCTATAATATTGTTGGTTCGTTTGAATTTTACGTACTTGTAACGAACATTTAATCTACAAAGAATCATTGTATTGATAGTTATATATATATATACGAATTATCTTGTAAAAAAATTTTAATGTTACACTCTCTATGGCTGAAGATGATGTTTGAAACATCGAAACATGTTCCGAAAATTCAAAAGTGTGGTTGTCTTTTTTAAAATATTTGTTTTTTATTCCTTTTGAGGGGCTGTATCCTGTCAGTGTGTGTGAACTTGAGTTAGCTTGGTAGGGTACAAAATGTACATCTTGAACTTGATTTCTTATACATATCTGCTATAATGCTATTTTGCACCATCCATATGTTGTTATTAAACCACCATAATGAATGTTTTTCTCAGGTGGCCAGGACTTCAAAAAGGCAGATTTGGTTGGTTTCCAGGTAAGATTACCTGACAGTGTAGCTTTTTTTTATACCCATAAACAATCTTACCAGTATTTGATTTTAAACCAAGGATTTTTGACAGAGTGATAGCTTTTGATTTAGACTGCCAGCGGTGTCTTAAGAGTTACGGTTACCGTAGTAAGTCGGATTTCTTTCGTCTGTCAGACATACAATAGCAAACTGTGCCTGCAGTCTAAATCCTATAGGTGCAGACGCCATAACTAGGCTGTCAGTTTGTGTTGGGTCAAGTTCTTGACTCTACTCCAAGAGTATTTGAGATTCTTTGGTTTTCCCTTCTTGAGCAACAAAAATGCAGCTTGGAGATACCTACTTAGATAAATGATTACTGGTAGTGAATCATTTGGTGTAACTACAGTTAATTTTTTAATAACTGACAAGTTGGTAGTCATAACATTCATAATCTTTTTTTTTTTTAGCTCAATGTGTGACAGGTCCTGATGTAACAAGTGTCGCAGCTTCAAATGAGGTGAGGGAAATAATAATTGTGGAAGACAAAATTTCAAAGTCAGCAATGAAAACAGAGTACAGTAGGAGACTTTTAAATACCACTATCAACTCAATTATTTGGTAGGTTCCTTTTTTTTTTCCAGTGGACTCAATTAGGATCAATTTTGTTCTAGTTACTGTAAGTGTCCATCGTGGGCTCTAAATAACTTACATGTATTAATTTAAATAAGGTATCATCAATTGCTAGATAACTAATAGATTAATTAATTAAAATACAAGGGTAAAGCTATGATCCTCGCAGTCGTTATGGAAGCCTGAAAAATTCAGGGCTTCAACGGGGTTTAAACCTGTGACCTCACGTTTTCGCGAATTTTTCACGCTTCTCTGGATGCAGTTGCTAAAATGTGAGGTCACAGGTTCAAACCCCGTTGAAGTCCTGAACTTTTCAGGCTTCTCTATGCAATTGCTAAAATTGCATCCATAACTTTGGGGATCATAGCTTTACTTGATTTAATATCCGCAGTTCATAGATTAAAATACGAGATGTAGAAATATATGAGAAGGTGATTTTGGGAATCAATAGATGATTTAATTCCATTTTAGTTCCACCCTATACCAGTGGCTGTGGCATTGAATGGAATAAAGAAAACAATGATGAATTGGGTGAGTGTTGTTTGATTATGTTTGGAACTACCTAGCCTGTTCCAGACTGCCAGGTAGTTGGGAAGGCGAAAAAAACGGCATGCGAATAACAAGTGGGGGCTTCACATGCAGGTTTTTTGCCTTTCTGACTATCTGGAAGTTTGGAACAGGCTAGGAACTACCCAGCAGACAGTAAAGTACAAGAGCTTCACCAAAGCATAGCCTTCTGGCCAATCCATTTACAACACATTAATTAATATTAGTAATACAGCTACCAATGCATATTTTTTCCAAATGTACTTGCTCAGAACAAACTACTACATTCTTCAACGTAATGGTCACTGTTACTGACCGCAAAGATTTAAATGCAAGGCTGAAAATATATACATGTACTTCAGGCAGATTGGTGAATATCTGATGAAAGGACATTACTATATTATGTTTCTCTTACTGGTTCTGTCTTTGGCCACATTTTGGGCAACTTTTTTTGTTTAACAGACAGGAAGCAGTCTAGCAGTCCCTGTTCTTGAAGATATAACTATGTTAAAGGTTTTCAAACCGGACAAAACTTTTAAGGTGAGGAAGATTTCGCCCAAATAAGAAATGTGAATTGTTTTTAAGGCTACTAGTGAAATTCATGGTTTTGATTGTTTTTTTTTTTAGACCTGCAAAGTTGAACCACATTATTTGGTTTCTGATGTAGTCGAGTAAGTCATTCCTTTTTTGTTACGAGTAATTAACAATTATTGGATGAGGTTGAGCATGATAGCGATAATTATCAAGGCCAAAATACCTGAGCTGAGCTCCGCCATGACAAAACTGATCAAACTGCTGGTTAGTGTATTAGGTGACGCCACTTCTGTATACATGTATAAAACTATTGTCTGTAGTATGACGTCGTTCTACATATATAAAATATATTGTCTGTAAGTATGACGTAAAAGAAACAGAGCAAGCAGGAATTAGCTGCGTGCTTATAGCCAATCAAAATCGAGCTGGTGACACCAATGTCTAACAATATTTTTTTAATGTGTTAAAACACTCACGTTAAACATTCTGCAAGTTATTGGTAGTAATAAGTCTTTGTGTCTCAGGCAATACGCAAGGCACAGAGTTTTGTTGGAGGACAGATTGATACTGCAGTACTAGAAATGTGGGAAGAATCATTAGATGGTTCTGGTAATTTCCATTACTAACATTCAGAATCATCACCTATTAGCCTTGGAACATCCCACTGCAGGGCATTTTTTATGGACTTTTGTTTCAGGCAGTGTTACATGACCCTCCGAGAGACAGTCAATCAATCTTTGAGCTGACAGAAGAAGGCATAAATATTGTTGATTCGTCCCTTGTGCCATGCACTGAGCAATTTGGCCAAAAAAAATTGAGGTGAAGTAAATCGCCGTTAGGAACCTTTAGGGGAGCAGAGTTGGTCGTGGTAGTGGTAGTGGTAATGGTAGTGGTAGTGGTAGTGGTAGTCCGGTAGTAGTAGTAGTAGTAGTAGTAGTAGTAGTAGTAATTATTATAGTATATTAAGTCATATTATAGTATAATAGCATTCACAATACATTTAATAGTGGTTACAGTAGTAACCTGATGATAGAAACAATATCATTTTAAAGGTAATGATTTTATTCTGGCAAATCAAAAAGTTCATTGTGCAAATGGACCTAATTTTATGATTCTCTCTTGTTTCTTTTTGGCAACCAGTCCATAGGTGTCTAGACCCACAGGAAAAGTTGCAGGATATTTTTGCTATGTGGCGGAAAGTATCAGGTACTGTAATTACCGATACACTCAACAATATTTATTGTCAGTGTTCTTTCACTTCATTTCAATGCTCGTGATATCTGGGTGGAAGCAAAATACCATCTCCCTTACAACAGTTGCAAGTTACAATACTTCAACAGTATGCAGAACACAGGTCACCCAAACCTACGTGTAATTTCGTACATGTAGGCGAACAGGGATGGCGCAGTAGTGTGTACACTTGCCTTCCATCAATGGGGTCCAGTTTTGATTTGTAAAAATAGATAACCAAGATTTACGAGGTCTTCTAACTTTAACGACGTCGGCTGAAACTTGCCTTTAGTGCACATTGAAAAAGTTGTCATGAATATTATTGATTTTAGCATGGAGTGTTTGACCAACCCTAAAGAGTGAAGTGTTGTTCATAAAATTCTGGATCTTATAATGATTTAAAATTATAATTATTGATTTTATTTATAGGAAAAAATGGAAATTTGTTGTTCATGATGTCAATGAAAAGCAGAGGAAGCAATCAAGAGGAGGAAGAGAAAAAAACAAGAACCCCCAACTGGGTGTCTTATCTCATTTGATTAATAAAATAACCTAGTTATCATTACTACTTGACACACTTCATTGATGCTTCCTCATCAACTCTCGGCAAAGATGTAGCTCATCATTTTTTATGTCTTGTTGTACATGTAAATACCACTTAATGTGTCATTTCTGTAATAGTTTACAGTGATTATTTTATTGATTATATTTAATATATAGCATTATTATTAAGTATACCTTAGAAGGTATCTATTACCAGAGGATTGAAAAGGATTTTAAATTAGGATACTTGGAAAAATCCAGTTGTTCTTAACAGGAGTCTAATCTGTGATCCTCCAATCACTGGTTCTGATGGTCTCACAAACAACGATTGGTGTGAAGATCATGATTGAACTCCTGTCCCTAGTATTTTTCCCAACTTCTTGAAGTCATCATAACAAATTTTATCTCTTGCTTTATTCTTTTACCACGGTTAACACTGACCATCAATAATTTATCATTGACAACTTCTCGTTTCAGGGGTGACCGCATGTCGTAAAATTTGTCTAAGAAATTATTTACAGTAATCCAAAGTGTTTTCTGTAAGGCTGTAAAAGCTTGAATAGATTAGATAATAAAAAATATATTGTCTGTTTTGACGTTCTAGCTAGGGCAACTTCAGTGTCTGTTAGAAATTTGTAGGTGTCCTCATACGAAAGTTTGCCGTAGTAATTGTAACAGGTTTTGATATAAAACTTTACAGAACATAGTCATCACCGTCAAACAATGTGATTATTTCAGTAATCAAATGTAGTGGTGGTTTAAATAGTAAAATTACGTCTAGATCGCCTCAAATAGTCACCTCCTTAAAGTGCCAACGATGATAAAAAATCACTTTTTCCTTTTTCCTTCGATATTTTGAAAGTGTGTTTGCTTCACAAACTGATTGGCAAAATTTTGATCTTTGACTTTTATCTGAAGGCTGTTTTTACTTGTAAGTGTAAGATGTTTTGGATTTCATGGTCCGCCCAAAAACTAACACTGATTGTGGACCTTCAGAGGGTTGGGTCCAGGGAAAAGTTGGCGTCCATTTACTCACTATCTTCCAGCTTTCTCAAGATCGTAATAAAAGTTAGTTAGGGTGGACCATTAAAATTGGAATATTCCAGTTAAAATAAACAGGTGTTTTGTTTGCTCACTTAGCTGTTTAGTTTAACATAAGTTTTGAAATCCAGAGAAAAATAAGAATTAATTTTTTGGTCACACTAGCACTTTAAAGGGCTAAGGATTAAAAGAAAGAAACACGTTAACAAAAACTATTTAATTAGTAAGGCTTGCAGAAGAGTTTACTGAGTTTGGCTTATTTGTAGGACAAATGAAGCTTTTGATAAGTAATTCGTAACTTTCTTGAGTTGAACATATATGCCGTAATCTTTTTATTAAAGGTATTTTTGTTTTTTCCTTTGCCTAACAATAATATTGTGCAACAACCACATAGACCATTCGCTGCTGGAAAAAAAAGTTTTCCTTTCTTTCTCTGTCTACACAAAAACTGTGGGTCGAACACTTTTATATAATTTTCCCTTTTGGTTAATAGAATGACAAGACTATTTTACTCATTTTTTGCACATATTTTCTAAAGTATCATTATTACTATTACCAAGTGTCTTCACAGCTTTCCAACCAATTTTCATTGTCTGTAAACAAAAAATAAATTTGAGAAAACATTTATTTGAGAACCAGTTGGAGTATAATTGGTATGTTATGTCAAAAATCACATGGTCAGCAATCGTTTACTGTCTGGTTATGGAGGGTTCTTTTCTAGGATGGGTTTACCCCCCTAACCCTAACCCGAACCCTCAGTTGGAGGGGAAGCCGGTCGATGGCTTTGTCCAATCAGGGATTCTTACCAGTAAATCCCTCATAAATAGTCCAAACTTCAATTTATCAGCCATACCCTTCTCAGTGACCTGAACAAGTCCTCCCCAAGCTTTTAAGGTGGCTCAAACCATTTTCAACACTTCAAAGAAATGTTCTTATTAGATGGATTGACACTTCCAACACTTTATCATTTAACAAACATTTTTTTGGGGTAAACCACATATCAATCACCAAGTATTCCTGACAAAGATTTGATCATTTTTGTGACATAAAAGGTTACCGTGGCAACAGGAAGCCCCTGGCAAACGCACACACATATTTTGGCTTTAGCTGCTCATAAAATTATCCCAAAAACGAACTCGGTGACCCCCATTTTAATATTTTTTGGTATCGTAATCAGCATGCCAGAACAAAACTTTCTGCAAAGTTTAAACAATTCTGTGTAGGCGGATTTAGAGCCACCTTAAATGATTGAAAATTTAAGGGAGCTCTGAATCTGCTCCACAGAATTTTTTAAAACGTTGCAAGAGAGTTTCCATCTTAGCCTGCGGATCACTTTTTGTGCAATAAAAATATTGGGGTCACCCAGTTCGTTTTTGAGATATGAGCAGCTAAAGCCAAAAATTAATATAGGGTGTTTTTGCAATGGCTTTCGTATTGCCATGGTAACTTGTTACGGCGACAAAAATGACTGCATCTTGTTCAGCAAGAATTGGTGTTTCACACGTTACTATAAGACATTGCCATTACTTTATAAAGTGTTTGTTAGTGTCAATCCTAATAACAAGATCTCTTGAAACTGGTTTGAGCCACCTTAAGTTTCAGTGTTAAATGGGTCCTAGACGCCATAAAATAAAAAATGTTGAATAACCAGGCAAATGAGTTTCAATCAAATAAATGAATTATGACCATGAATCACTCGTTGTATCGTTTATGTACGAATCTTGGGTTCACCTCAAATTTGTCAAATAATACACCCTGGCTGCTCATATTGGAAAGATGTATGGGATAAACAAAACATTGAGACTGGCATTTACAGTACTAGTGAGAAGACTAAATGGTCATCTTGACTTTAAGCCAGCAGTTTCTGCCTCTATTTTCTTGTCCTTTACACTGACACACTTGTTTCCTACCATATAAAGAGGGTTAAGACCTTAAAGGCTTCAGTGCACACTCCGGTCCATATGACTTAATACTCTATTCTTGTCGAAGTAACAA